>NW_007737367.1:58648-61655 GCF_000696425.1 Galeopterus variegatus | reverse complement strand
CCGCAATACCGGGGGGAAGGTGGGAGGCCCAGAGAGGACCTTGACCAGGGCCGCAGGAACGTCCACAGTGTCCATGGCGGAGGCCTGAGACCCCTTCAGGGCCGGGCGGGGCTGAGAGACGAGGATTGCAGAAGACACGCCCCAGCCCTGTACTGAGCACACAGAGAGGGGAGGGGTCCGGCAAAGGAGGAGGAGTCTCGGAAAAGATGACGCACCCTCCGGGAGGCACACAGAGAAGGAAAATGCCCGGATAGCAAGGCGGAGACTTACAGTTCACACACACCCTGTCGGGCCAGCAGGACAGGATCTAGCTGCCAGGGCCAGAACGCAAGGATCAGGGAGAACTCCCAGAGCTGACTGACCAGAGAGGAAACTTCTCAGTAAGGCCCAAGTCCCGAGGCAAACACACATATAGAACACTAAGGGCCATCTGAGCAGTCACAGAGTAGGCAAACCAAATTGACAAACACAGCCTTACCTTAGTTAGCCAGAGGGTCAAACCTGTGCCCAGTGAAACTCCCTGCCAAAATGAGTAAACATCCAAAAAAAAAAAAAAGCCAGAAATGCAAAAAACCAAGAAAGTACACCACCAAAAGTTAATAAAGCTCAAACTCTAGATCCTATAGAACAAGAAGCCCTTGAGATGAATGACAAAGAATTTNTCAAGATGGGGAAAATGTTATTCAAAACATGAACATTTTCCAGATAGTTCATTATGTAGATTCCCCATAATGCCTTCCACTTTCTACTGCCATTTTTTCCTGCATCTAAAGTTCCTTAAAATATAAACCTACAAACCAAAACAGACATGTCTAGGGAACTGTTAACAAGGAACCTACCCCCCGGCTAGCTTTTAGAACTTTACAAAGAAATAAACTGGGATCTCATTAAATGTAGATTTGTGCCTAAGAATCTAAATTCCATGCAAACTCCCAGGAAGTACTGATACAACTCATCCTGGGACCACAGTTTGAGTATCAAGTACTTGGTCAACTTTCAAAACTTTAGAGAGAGCCAGAATTTATATGTATTCACCATTTGTTTCCCTAAGGTTCTCAAAAAAAAAAAAAAAAAAGATAGAGGAAGGTCTAAGACATAACTCAGGTATAAGCATCTGCAAACTGATAGACAAGGGCAAATATTTTAACTATTCTCAATCTCATGTAAAGAAATAAAATATTTAGGGTTAAAATCTGATGTTTACCTAGTTGGCTACTTTCATAATGCATTGTCTGGAAAATAAAATTCTTGAGTTGCTTTTGGAAAAGAAGACATTCAGTCACGTAAATTTGAGTATTTGATGGCCACTGTGGAGGAAATAGGGTCGTAGGATTATATTAACTACGTGAGTTCTATGTAGACTTGGATTAAAGCTGTCCTTAGTAACATAAATTAAATGTGGAAGTCCTTTTGGGGTAATCAGGACCAAGCTCAGTCTCACTTGGATTCATTAGATGGAGAACTCTCAACTGAATAACCACCTCTTAACTGTCATGTTGATCCCCACAGCCAAACATAATGCATATGACAAGGTACACATTCAATAAATGTTTGATAATGAATAAGTGAGGAAAATCTCACAATATGCTCTCAGTATAGAGAAGGCAAAAGTTATCAACCCATTTTATAGATGATAAATGAAGCTGAGGTCCCCCAAATTTACATCATCCAGGAGCAGAGAGCACAGAACACTGTGAGTGCCCACATACTTGATGGTTCAGTACAGAGATGCAGGCTAGTTCAGTGAAGCGACCAAAGAGACTCCCAGGTCTCCAGACTACTTAGGAAAGTTCTCCTAACATTTTATGACACACTAGTGTTACAAACACATCTCATCCTGGGTGATTGTTCAAAATAAAGATTCTTGGTCCCCATACCTGGGATTCCAGGATCTAAATTAGGTAATTCTGTTTGAGAGCCTCTGCCATAGAGACAGAAGCAGCGATGGACTTGGTACCAAAGTGCTGCTTTCATTTTCTGCTTCTGCCATTTATCGGTTGCTTGATCTCAAGCACATTTCTTATCCTTCCAGAGAACTGATTGCAAACTCCCGTATCCACAATGGCCAAACAAGAAGCGTAATGAAGAAAGCAGTGTAGTAATGGGTGATATGGCACAGTAGGACTCTGGCAAACTGAAGTACTCATGCTCTCCTTCATGAGGGTCATCTCTACCCTGCTCTAGGAAAAAGGTTGCCAGGCCTTGAGATTTTAAAAGATATATTGGAAATCGTGAGCTCTACATGAAAGTTTGGGACTTGTAAATGTTAATAACTCATTCACAATTTTTAAACCATACCATGCGTGCTGTTCTATAAATCAGAAGCTGTCCACTGGCTACCAGGGTATGGACTCTATTGTAAAGCCTTCCTTTTTTTTTTCTTTTTAACTGTCAAATGAGGCTAATAATACTTACCATGCAGGATTATGTGCCAGGGATCAGAGATAATGTAAGTGAAAAACACTTTAAAATCATAGAGCATCAAAGTAAGAGGTTGTTAATATCATTATCATCATCATAATCATTGTACCACAGTGCCCAAGTGTTTTACATGTTGAAGAGCAGAGAAAGAAGGATATTTGTGTATTAAATTCATTTGCCCACTGACAGCACATGCAGTATGACCCTTCTTCCCCTGTCATCTACTTTCTATGTGATGAGTGGATGGTCATCTAAGGGCCCGGGTCATTCTGTGGTCTTGCTTTTCTACATCTGGCCTTGAAGAGAAAAATAGCACATTGTACGTATATATAAGCATCCTTCAAAAAGTTTGTGGAAAAATAGAATTAAAAGGTAATACGAATCTTTCCATGAACTTTTTGAAATATCCTCGTGTGCGTGTGTACATGTGTATAAATTATGACCCCTGTCATGGCTGTCGTGTAGAAATAAGTATGTGTGACAGCAAATATACCAGTAAAACACAGCAAAAGAGTGGAGATGAAGCTAGAGACATGTCTGAACATGTTTCTATGACCACAGACCTTCTGCTAACATAATTTCCAGA
>NW_007737367.1:44191-58472 GCF_000696425.1 Galeopterus variegatus | reverse complement strand
CATCACCGGATGAGTGGATACGGAAAATGTGGTATATATACACAATGGAATATTACTCAGCCTTAAGAACAAATGAAATACTGCCATTTGCAACAACATGGATGGACCTTGAGAGAATAATATTGAGTGAAACGAGTCAGGCAGAGAGAAAGTAATACCACATGTTCTCAC
Organism: Galeopterus variegatus; assembly: GCF_000696425.1. Lineage (NCBI taxonomy): Eukaryota > Metazoa > Chordata > Mammalia > Dermoptera > Cynocephalidae > Galeopterus > Galeopterus variegatus. Next base: position 58,301 of record NW_007737367.1, on the reverse strand, counting down.
TCATTGGTGGGAGCTAAAAAATAAACAAATTAATTCACCCACATACACACACACAAAAAACTGTGTGGGGGGGAGAAGATAAAACAACTATACTTTTTTGAAGTTGGTACAACAAGCAAACGGAAAGGACATTCTTAGGGGGGAGGGGAGAGAGGGAGGAGGGAGGGAGGTGTCGGTGATGGGCCATAATAATCATATACATTGTATATTGACAAAATAAAAATTTAACAAAAATAAATAAATAAATAAATAAAACGGGTATGCAGACATAAAAAAAAAAAACCTCATTAACCAATTTAGTCAGTGAAAGGCTATGCTTCCAATAGTGATTGTTTGCAAATCAAGCAGTAAAAACTTTTTGAGCCAAAAACTTTCTCAAACTTTTTACTTCTGTAATTTTACTTTCTGACCCTATCTCATTGTAGTAATAGGTAATCTGGAATTTGATTGTGTGATCAATATCTGTTGGAACTAAGAGGAAAAGGAAAAAGAGGAATTATAGGCAAAAAGAACTGAGAGTATTATTCAAAGAGTTTAAATATGTCCTGAGTTGAACCCAAATTTATTTTATATAATAAACTGAAGAGAGAAATAGGCAAAGAATAAAACCATGAAATAACCAGAAGCACTTACGGCTGAATATTACATGTTGCTATAGAAAAGGACTTTCTAGGCTGGTGGTTCTCAATCCTGGCTGCACCTGGGGAACTTTTGAAAATTTGGATGCCCATGTAGGACATCAGACTAATCAAGTCAGGATATATTAGGGATGGCAGAAGGGGGAAATCCGAGCATCAGTGATTGTCAAATCTCCCCAGGTGATTCCAATATGCAACCAACATTGAGAATCACTGCTTTAACTTAAAAGTACAGGAAGAAATCATAAAATACTAAGGCCCAGTGATTTGACTCCATGAAAATTCTAATAAACGTTACAAACAAAACAAATAANAGGAAGGAGACTGAATTGTTGGAGAAACTACTAGGAGGCCGGTGTGCTAGGACAGAGCAGGTGAGGGGTAGGATGGCACCAAAAGAGGCTGGGATCCGATTGTGCAGGGCAGCATACACTACGTTGAGGAGTTTGGAATTTAATGCAACTGTAATAGAAAGCCAGTGGAGGGTTTTAAGCATGAGAGGTTACATTTCAAGTAAAAAAAAAAAAATAGAAATCACTGTCTGTATTTTAGAGGGGGCAAGAGTGACATTGGAGGCCACTTAGTCTTCTCTTCTAGGTGACAAATGACAAATGATGGTGGCAATTGAGATAGACTTAAGTAGGCAGACCCATGAAATGTGGATTTGGAATCAACAAACACGTGTATTACAGGGTGTGAGTGGGAGAGTGGAAGGGAGGGTGGAAAGGCCTACCCGGCTTGAGCCGATGATCTTGNCCCTTCCAGACACATTCCCAGACTATTAAAAGATGCAGAAACTGAACAATTCTTTATTCCTAAACCTTTATTCCTCGCTGTACTGAATACCATAATAAGGTATCTCACTTCACAATCTTGGAAGGTAGTTCTGGCAAGGCCGGCTGAAGAAAATGACAGTGTGGACCATTATCCTGAAAACTTACCATAGAAAAATTTCTGGCCACAATGATCTGGATTTTTCCAGGTGTTTTTTTTTTTTTTAATTCCCATATTTATCATTACACAATGTAGTAATTTTTTGTGGCCCTTTACCANTCAAGATGGGGAAAATGTTATTCAAAACATGAACATTTTCCAGATAGTTCATTATGTAGATGCCCCATAATGCCTTCCACTTTCTACTGCCATTTTTTTCTGCATCTAAAGTTCCTTAAAATATAAACTACAAACCAAAACAGCCATGTCTAGGGAACTGTTAACAAGGAACCTACCCCCGGGCTAGCTTTTTGAACTTAACAAAGAAATAAACTGGGATCTCATTAAATGTAGATTTGTGCCTAAGAATCTAACTTCCATGCAAACTCCCAGGAAGTACTGATACAACTCATCCTGGGACCACAGTTTGAGTATCAAGTACTTGGTCAACTTTCAAAACTCTAGAGAGAGCCAGAATTTATATGTACTCACCATTTGTTTCCCTAAGGTTCTCAAAAAAAAAAAAAAAAAGATAGAGGAAGGTCTAAGACATAACTCAGGTATAAGCATCTGTAAACTCATAGACAAGGGCAAATATTTTAACTATTCTCAATCTCATGTAAACAAATAAAATATTTAGGGTTAAAATCTGATGTTCACCTAGTTGCCTACTTTCATAATGCATTGTCTGGAAAATAAAATTCTTGAGTTGCTTTTGGAAAAGAAGACATTCAGTCACGTAAATTTGAGTATTTGATGGCCACTGTGGAGGAAATAGGGTCATAGGATTATATAACTATGTGAGTTCTATGTAGACTTGGATTAAAGCTGTCCTTAGTAACATAAATTAAATGTGGAAGTCCTTTTGGGGTAATCAGGACCAAGCTCAGTCTCACTTGGATTCATTAGATGGAGAACTCTCAACTGAATAACCACCTCTTAACTGTCATGTTGATCCCCACAGCCAAACATAATGCATATGACAAGGTACACATTCAATAAATGTTTGATAATGAATAAGTGAGGAAAATCTCATAATGTGCTCACGGTATAGAGAAGGCAAAAGTTATCAACCCATTTTATAGATGATAAATGAAGCTGAGGTCCCCCAAATTTACATCATCCAGGAGCAGAGAGCACAGAACACTGTGAGTGCCCACATACTTGATGGTTCAGTACAGAGATGCAGGCTAGTTCAGTGAAGCGACCAAAGAGACTCCCAGGTCTCCAGACTACTTAGGAAAGTTCTCCTAACATTTTATGACACACTAGTGTTACAAACACATCTCATCCTGGGTGATTGTTCAAAATAAAGATTCTTGGTCCCCATACCTGGGATTCCAGGATCTAAATTAGGTAATTCTGTTTGAGAGCCTCTGCCATAGAGACAGAAGCAGCGATGGACTTGGTACCAAAGTGCTGCTTTCATTTTCTGCTTCTGCCATTTATCGGTTGCTTGATCTCAAGCACATTTCTTATCCTTCCAGAGAACTGATTGCAAACTCCCGTATCCACAATGGCCAAACAAGAAGCGTAATGAAGAAAGCAGTGTAGTAATGGGTGATATGGCACAGTAGGACTCTGGCAAACTGAAGTACTCATGCTCTCCTTCATGAGGGTCATCTCTACCCTGCTCTAGGAAAAAGGTTGCCAGGCCTTGAGATTTTAAAAGATATATTGGAAATCGTGAGCTCTACATGAAAGTTTGGGACTTGTAAATGTTAATAACTCATTCACAATTTTTAAAATGTGCCATGCATGCTGTTCTATAAATCAGAAGCTGTCTACTGGCTACCAGGGTATGGACTCTATTGTAAAGCCTTCCTTTTTTTTTTTTTTCTTTTTAACTGTCAAATGAGGCTAATAATACTTACCATGCAGGATTATGTGCCAGGGATCAGAGTTAATGTAAGTGAAAAACACTTTAAAATCATAGAGCATCAAAGTAAGAGGTTGTTAATATCATTATCATCATCATAATCATTGTACCACAGTGCCCAAGTGTTTTACATGTTGAAGAGCAGAGAAAGAAGGATATTTGTGTATTAAATTCATTTTCCCACTGACAGCACATGCAGTATGACCCTTCTTCCCCTGTCATCTACTTTCTATGTGATGAGTGGATGGTCATCTAAGGGGCCGGGTCATTCTGTGGTCTTGCTTTTCTACATCTGGCCTTGAAGAGAAAAATAGCACTTTGTACGTATATATAAGCATCCTTCAAAAAGTTTGTGGAAAAATAGAATTAAAAGGTAATATGAATCTTTCCATGAACTTTTTGAAATATCCTCGTGTGCATGTGTACATGTGTATAAATTATGACCCCTGTCATGGCTGTCATGTAGAAATAAGTATGTGTGACAGCCAATATACCAGTAAAACACAGCAAAAGAGTGGAGATGAAGCTAGAGACATGTCTGAACATGTTTCTATGACCACAGACCTTCTGCTAACATAATTTCCAGAAACTGTTCATTTTAATAGCACAGACATAATCCCTCAGTTATCTCTTGGTCTCCATTTGATATATATTATATCAGAGAGTAACAGGATTTTTCTTTATTCCTTCTGTCAAGTTATTTAAATAATTAAATTCCCTTCCAGACACATTCCCAGACTATTAAAAGATGCAGAAACTGAACAATTCTTTATTCCTTGCTTTACTGAATACCATAATAAGGTATCTCACTTCACAATCTTGGAAGGTAGTTCTGGAAAGGCCGGCTGAAGAAAATGACAGTGTGGACTATTATCCTGAAAACTTACCATAGAAAAATTTCTGGCCACAATGATCTGGACTTTTCCAGGTGTTTTTTTTTTTTTAATTTCCATATTTATCATTACACAATGTAGTAATTTTTTGTGGCCCTTTACCAATTTCTCACTAACCCTTTCCCCCTCCCTTATGCCTGTTTTATCTGAAAATCACCTCTAGGACTTTGCTAATCTACAAACAGTCTATATAATATTGTTGATTTACAAGAAAAATTGTTTCTTTTTTTCCCAAAGAAATCCACACTGGCTTCACTCTCCCTTTCTGGGTCAGGTGCAGAGGTAGGCACCTCTGCGGCATCCTTGCTGAGCCCTTGTCTTGCCCTGTTCAGCTGTGGAGTCAGCATGCAAGTGCAGGATGCAGAAGAGCTGAGTTCCACGTCCCTAACTCCAGCTCTGGCTCTCATGCCCATCTTCCCCCAAATGAGCCTTGCATGCCACTCCACAGGAGGAATAACTTAAACCTCGCTTCATGAACCACTGACTATCTCCCCGTGCCTCCCTCCTTCCTAACTGAGATAGAAGGATCAAATAAACCATGGAAAGCAAACTCAAAAGAAACTGAATTCCCTGCTGCCAACCCCGAGAAAAATAAAATTAAAATTAAAATTAAAAAGCCTACCTTCCCTATCTTCCTAGACCCATGAAACCCAATTGATGGGCCAATCTTTACAAGGCACAGTCGTAAGTCATGAAATCTTCACTTAGCTCCCAAGGCAATGTTGGAAGCAGCAGCCAGGTTCTGAGTGCTGCTGGCAGGCAGCACTGAGAATGCACCCTTGGGGGCCTGTTTGTGACTGAGCGGCCAGCCTTTGCCTTCAGCCTCTGCTGCTGGCAGTCTTCCCCAGTCTGACCCCAATTTTCCTTTTGGGGTCCAGTGCCTCCTGCTATTTAGGAGTACACTGAGACAGAATTTACCACACCCATGAACTGATCACACCCAGTCCCTGCATATATAAGCTATTTTATTTTGTGTTTGGGGAGTAACAGGTTGGTTGTTTTAAATCGGAAGGTCTTTTTGCTAGGCCCTCATAAACATGTCTAAAGATCTGTCAGAATACTGCATCTCTTTCTCTTTCTCTTCTGGTTTTGAGCTTAAATTCAGTGAGCAGCTTCCCAACCTAACACAATAATAACAGTCTTGTGTCAATGCAGAGTTCATGCACCGTGACTGTCACACCAGTTTTTCCTTTTCTTCTTCAGTGTGTTGGCGTTGGTGGCCCACACTCGGTTCTCAAGCCATCCCAGTGCGGTTAGTCCTGTCAGATCCAACGTCCAGCTTCTTGATGGGTTGTTAGTGTCACGCAGCACATGTGCATCTGAAGACATGCTTGTGATTTTTGTCAACAGCCTTTACCTGGTTTCCCACACCCAGCAAAGCCAGCCACATGTCTCCCTGGGCTTCCTGGTGACTTTTTGAAGGAGGAGGGGTATGTGTAAATGTGTTTATGTATGTAATCAGAAGCAAGAGGGTAGAGATAGAATCTTTGATGATAGCAAACGGTCTGGGCTGCAAACTCTTCTGGTCAAAAAAGACTCCGTAGTCTAAAGAAGTAATTCCACAGCTGGACTGTTTAGTTAATCAGGGTGGAATTTCCTCAGGGAATCGTATGAATTCTGCTTTCTGAAGGTCATTTTCTTTTCTTTTTTTTTTTTTGTTTGTCCTTTTTGAGTGAGACCGGCCGCACCGCGCTCAGCCAGTGAGCGCACCGGCCATCCCCATATAGGATCCGAACCCGCGGTGGGAGCACTGCTGTGCTCCCAGCGCCGCACTCTCCCGAGTGCGCCACGGGCTCGACCTGAAGGTCATTTTCAAGGGCTGAGGCAGGAAAAGCTTCTGAGTCCCGGGGCTGCATTCCCNTTTTAAATTATTAGCTATGCATAGTTTTCTTTGTTTCTAATATTTGTAATAGGAAAAACAGATTTTTTTTTCTTTTGGTGGGGAAGGGGGAGAGTAAGGAAAAACAAAACAAAACAAAAACAAAACCTCTGATAGAGCAAAGCCAGATCTGGGACACTAAAAGGATCAAGAAGGGGCTAATTTCCCACAGTACCCAAGGGGAGAGGAAAGGGGCTAATTTCCCACAGTACCCAGGAGAGAGGAGCCTAACTTGATGGAGATATCAAAAGGTCCTCAGATTCAGCAAAGCCAAGCTTTATATGAAACGTGCTGTCTTCCAAGGTGACAGCCTTAGTAAGACTACAAAAATAGGTCTCCTAGGACTTGGTGAGAGCCAGTTTGTAGTGTTCCCTTAAACAAGCGGATTTAGTCAGATAGGCCTTGCTAATACTCTTGCCAGCCTCTCCTGCAATTCAGAGGGGTTAATGGCACGACCCAAAGGAAGCACTTATTTTTTCTCTCAGACCACTTGGCATTGTGTCTCTGCCTGATCGTGCCAAATTCACTCCCCAAGGAAAATGACTGCCTCAAATGAAATGAAGATTTTCTTTAAGTTTCTATATGTTTCATTTGGCCAAGGTGGTAAAATAAACCTTTTGGCTAAAGTTGTCAAAAAGATAAATTTCTTGGGGCCGGCCCGCTGCTTGGGAAGCGCGGAGGCGCTCCCACCGAGGGTTCGGATCCCACATGCAGACCGGCTGCTCACTGGCTGAGCGAGGTNAAGAAGTAATTCCACAGCTGGACTGTTTAGTTAATCAGGGTGGAATTTCCTCAGGGAATCGCATGAAGTCTGCTTTCTGAAGGTCATTTTCAAGGGCTGAGGCAGGAAAAGCTTCTGAGTCCCGGGGCTGCATTCCCAGCCTGTGCTTGTAGAGGGGATTGGAATGAATGGCCCATTTTTGTCCTGTGTCTGTCCTCATGTTCCCTTGGCATTTTGTCTTGCTGTCATAGCCAGTGTTCAGAAAGAGTTTGCTAGTAGATAGCAAATGTTTTTATACATGGAAGGAAAGAAGAACCCAAGTGGGTATGATGGGATGGGTGTAGAGAACCATCCCTTAAGAATCAGCCTGGAAACCCTCTTCTTTTTTTTCTATTGCTTCCAAGTAAAAGGGTCACAGCCAGATTATGGCCTCCCATATGGTCAACTTCAAACTGGCTCCCTCCTTGGTCTTAGGAAGATGGGTGCATATATTTTACTTTTCTTTCTTTCTTTCCACTTCTCAGAAAACAGCTTTCTTTTTCAGTTGAGCTACCTTTGCCCATTGACACAACACATCCACCTGTGCCCTTTTGCCCAACTGACTCAACCAGGAAGGAGACTGAATTTTTGGAGAAACTACTAGGAGGCCGGTGTGCTGGGAAAGAGCAGGCGAGGGGTAGGATGGCACCAAAAGAGGCTGGGATCCGATTGTGCAGGGCAGCGTACACTATGTTGAGGAGTTTGGAATTTAATGCAACTGTAATAGAAAGCCAGTGGAGGGTTTTAAGCATGAGAGGTTACATTTCAAGTAAAAAAAAAAAATAGAAATCACTTGTCTGTATTTTAGAGGGGGCAAGAGTGATAGTGGAGGCCACTTAGTCTTCTCTTCTAGGTGACAAGTGCTGTTGTAAGGAAATGTAACCTTAATCAGGAAGCCGGCAGCCTGGGGAAATGGGGGACTTATGTCTCAGAGACCATCCCCACCTCTCCCAGGTTTGCAAAAGGGTTTTATAGTGGTCTGTGGTAGAAAGCCAATTCATGGTGACCAAGTGGAGACGTGCAGACATGCTTGAGTGTTTCAGATAATCAATCAAGGAACTTCCCGAGTGGGAGTTGACCAGGATCATACTTCATTCTCCATGGGCTCAGTTCCTGTTATTCTCAAATAATATCAGGTCAGTAAGCTGGTAAAGAATGGCCATCTGGCCGGCCTGGTGGTGCACTGCTACAGTGCGCCACTTGGGAGCACAGTGGCGCTCCCGCCGAGGGTTCGGATCCCACATACAGACCGGTTCCCGCTCACTGGCTGAGCGAGGTGTGGGAGCAACACCGAGGGTTGCGATCCCATTGCCGGTCCCAGTCTGGTACGGGCGCGACACTGAGGGTTGCGATCCGTTGCCGGACACGAAAAAAGACAAAAAGGAAAAAAAAAAAAAAAGAATGGCCATCTGGGTTAATAATCTTTCTCTAATTATTTGCATAGGATGTGAGGGTGAGAGTCATTGTGTTCTGGCAATTAGCTGCAGGGTATGTGGTTTGGGTTACAGGAGTCAAAATGGAGTCACTTCTGTTCAGGCTGGTAACAGTTTGTTTGCATGAGTTGACTGTTTTCACATCACCACATTTTTAACAAAGTCACTTTGTCTTTTGGGGGGGGCACTGACAGTTAGGTAAAAAATGATTGCTAACTGAACCCAACTATTTACCATTCTCCTTGCCAAAACTGTCTCTAATTATATAATATGGCCTATATAATTTTCCACACAAATTTATTTCTACTACTGGTAAAAATAAAAGAGGGTGAGTAAGGGGGTGTGCTCCTTTAACAAGGAGAGATGTTCCACGCCAATTTGAATTCTGTAGTAATTGTTAATTTCATAGTGGTGATAATAGATTGTTATTTCTGTAATAATTATGGCACATTATTATCTAGGCTTCAAATGGAAAATCTGAGGACTTAATTATAGGGTGAGCTATTTGTTTTTATGTTCTTTCTGCATTATTTGGATTTGAATGCTTATGTCTGGATATGCAGTTTATCAGTAAAGGAAGGAAACTTTTACCCTACATGAGGAAAATATGTGTGACCATTTAAAAAATGACTTAATGATATGAGGGCACTTCAAAAATTTATAGAAAGATTTGTGTTATCTTTCAATTCTGTTTTTCCAAGAACTTTTTGAAGTACCTTTGTATTTTGAGGCCAATGCTATTAAGTAACATCAATGTTTCTGAAGATTGTGTTTGCTATAGGCACTTGTGTGGCACGAACACACTCACAGGTATGAATTCCAACTCTGCATCTCCCCAGGTTTTTGGCCTTGAACAAGGACATAACTTCTCTGAGCCTCCCTATGGTGATGACAATGGTACCTATCTACCCATCTGCCAGTGCTGTGCAGGGATTAAGTGAGATGCTGTAATGCACTGAACACAGAGCCTACTGCTAGTTACTATACCAAAAAGAAGGCAATTCATGTCAGGCCAGATAGAAATTGCTGAATAACTATTTTTGCTAGTAAAGGAAGTATCTCTTCCACCTCACAGAGGAATTCTTCTATTATCTGTTGAGGCTGTGGTCCTAATTCAGTTTCAGATGTGCAAAATTATTAGTTACACTAGCACTGTCTGTGAAGTATAACATTCATTTCTGTCTACAGAGGGCAAGCAGAAGTCATTTTCTAGGAAAACATGGAGAAAATTCAAAGTCCATGATAACATTTATCCTCATAAAAAACGCTCCAAAACAAAAAAACAGAGTCAGAAGGCTCTTAAAACATGAATCATTAAAACAGCAAAGGCCCTAATAAAAATTCATGAATACTGTCTCCTGATCTGATCTCCAACCCCTGACTCTTGCTGTAATTCTTGATTTTTGAAAGAAAATTGGAGGGAAAGAGGCAGTTTTTTTTTCATCCAACACATGAAGCTTAAATAACACAGGGTGTTTATACAGCTCAAGTCTGCTCCTGATAAATGACAGGATCCCACAGTTCAGGGACCCAAAGGGTTTCTTTCTCTTTTCTTGAGTTTAGCTTCAGCTTCTGAAAAAGAGAAACCAAGCCTTGAACTTAATACTGGGAAAAGAACTAAAGCCACAGTTTAAAATGGATGGGAGCGATGGGGGTTGCTTTTGGTTCTCCTTAAAAAAAGAAAAAAAATTGTGCTGCTTCGACTTCCCAATGCGCCATGCAAGCTTCACTCTTCAATATTCATTTGAGTTGTACATGAACTGCCAATTCGTTTGTTTGCAGCCCCAGCCTTCCTGCTATTGCAGAGATGTGAGAATAAGATGATTATTTATAGGCTTCTGAATGCCTGTTTTGCAGGACGGGAGAACTGACTTTCTAGAACTAGGGTGAACGGGAAAAACTCCTGCTCTGTAATTGAGGAGGCCGGTGGCAGGGAAAGCAGGAAGGGGAGAGCTATTTACATACATCTCATTAGACCTCCTCGGGAAAGAATCCTCAGTCCTGCCTCTGTGAGAAGAATAGCTGTTCAGTTCCACGGAGGAGAATAGCTGTTCAGTTCCATGGACGAGAATTTCAACCAAATTTCAACACTTGGTTCAAACAAGTGTTCACCTCTGTCTGTCTGCGATTGTAAAAATTCTGGACTATGGTGTTTTGGGTTAACACAGTCCCATCCCTCATTTTGCAGAAGAAACAGCAATTCAGAGACAGGGGGAGGCTCACCGGGATGTGGCCCTATGGCAAATTCATAGCAGAAGCAAAGCTCCAGGGAGCAGAAGTAGGAGTAGAGGTGGAGGGTGGACTCCCTTCTTTCCCCCAGCCAGGCACACCTGCGTGACACACAGTTCAAACTCTTGGCCCCTTCCAGGGGTGACAAATATCTTGAATACCACACCTGTTTTCTCCCGCCTCATATCCCTTTGGAATTGGGCAAGTTCGTAAGAGGACATATTGACCAACCTTTGGGGAAAAAATAGAACCTAAACTCTGGAAGGGCAGTCATTTACCTGAGTGGAGCAGAGCTAGGCCAGAGCACCACGACAGTGAATGGCAGCTGGCTTTGTTCTGAATATCATGGGGACATTTTATCTAAGACGACCATGGAGCTAGTTCTCCAAGCTGGCATACGTTTCAGAGTGAAAGGGGAAACCAGTAATAATTAAGTCACGACTGTCTTAATTATTGTAAACAGGATTGTCCCTGGCAAAAGTGGGCACATATGTGGCCATCCTACTACATCCCATGAATCCAACTGCTCAGGCCAAGGATTGGGCAATGGAGCTCGCAGGTGCTGAGAAAGCCGGTTTAGAGCAGCACCTGGAGAACAGCGTGTGTTCCCAAATGGTTGGTGACTTGTGAAAGGGCTCTGGGTAGATGTGCGTTTTCACTCAGCTCCGCCTCTTTTTAGTGCAGCAAGTCTGTGGTCAATCCCTTAATCTCTCTTGCCCTCACTTTCCTCATTTTTCAAGTGAGGAGAACAAACATCACACCCGACAATGCTGTTGTTTGCCATCAGAAACATTCAGTGCAGACCCTAAATGGTACACCACCTGGCCTGCAGTTTTTCTCCTGTGGCTCTTTTGCAGGGATACATTTTCACATGGAATGAACTTGACTGAATCCACCAGTCATTGTAGGTCATATCAGTAAAAACAACCAAACCCATTCCAATGATTTAGAAATTATAAGATGACAAAAATAGACAAATTGTTAAAAATTAGAGTATTACTTGAGACCAGCTGTACACATTGTATCATCTAATTCTTATTAAGCCCTTTCCATTAGGCAAGGACCAAGGCTAAGTACATAGCTTTTATGGTCCCATTTCATCCTCAGAGCAGGACATATGGTCTCATTTCATCCTCAGAGCAGGACAAAGGGGTTCCTCACACACATCGGGCATTTTCCTGATTTAAGGCCTTTGTTGGAGCTATGGGCTTTGTCTAGAATGCACCACCTCCAGTTACCCACTAGGCTGACAGTCTTAGCTCTACACTATTGCTCAAATTCCCCCTTTTCAATGAGCCCCTTACTTCACCAAGCACTGCAAACTACAACTTTGTGCTTGAGTCTCCTTATCCTGCTTTCCTTTTTCTTATTTTCCATAGCATTTACCATTGTAACCATATATACTTATTTTTTTTTTTGAAATTTTAAAATAACTTTATTTGGAAATAATTTGAAATTTACAGACAAGTTGAAGAACAAAAACAGTACGAGGAACACCCATGTGCCCTTTTCTTAAAGTCACCTATTACTAAACTTTTACCACCTTTGCTTTATCATTTGCTCTGTGTGCATGCATGCATGCATGTGTGCGTGTGCGTGTGTGTGTGTGTGTGGCTATTTTCTTACATAACCACAATACAGACAGTAACTTCAGTCAATTTAACATTGATACAATACCTATTTACCAATTTTTGTCAGTTGATCCATTAATGTTTTTGTTTTAAAAATTTTATTTTGTCGATATACAATGTGGTTGATTATTGTGGCCCATTACAGAAACCTCCCTCCCTCCTACTCTCCCCCCTCCCACCCAACAATGTCCTTTCTGTTTGCTTGTTGTAACAACTTCAAGGAATTGTAGTTATGTCTTCTCCCCCCCACCAGTTTTTGTGTGTGTGTGTGCGTGTGTTATTTATTTATTTTTAGCTCCCACCAATAAGTGAGAACATGTGGTATTTCTCTTTCTGTGCCTGACTTGTTTCACTTAATATAATTCTCTCAAGGTCCATCCATGTTGTGGCAAATGGCAGTATTTCATTCGTTTTTATAGCTGAGTAGGATTCCATTGTGTAGATATACCACATTTTGAATATCCACTCATCCAATGATGGACATTTGGGCTGATTCCAACTCTTGGCTATTGTAAAGAGTGCTGCAATGAACATTGGGGAACAGGTATACCTTCGACTTGATGATTTCCATTCCTCTGGGTATATTCCCAGCAGTGGGATAGCTGGGTCATATGGTAGATCTATCTGCAATTGTTTGAGGAACCTCCATACCATTTTCCATAGAGGCTGCACCATTTTGCAGTTCCACCAACAATGTCTGAGAGTTCCTTTTTCTCTGCAACCTCGCCAGCATTTATTGTTCAGAATCTTTTGGATTTTAGCCATCCTAACTGGGGTGAGATGGTATCTCAGTGTGGTTTTGATTTGCATTTCCCGAATGCTGAGTGATGTTGAGCACTTTTTCATATGTTTGTTGGCCAATTGTATATCTTCCTTAGAGAAAGGCCTACTTAGTTCTTTTGCCCATTTTTTAATTGGGTTGCTTGTTTTTTTCTTTGCTTGAGTTCCTTGTATATTCTGGATATTAATCCTTTGTCAGATGTATATTTAGCAAATATTTGCTCCCACTCTGTTGGTTGTCTTTTAACTCTGTTAATTGTGTCTTTTGCTGTGCAGAAGCTCTTTAGTTTGATATAATCCCATTTTTTTATTTTTCTTTTGGTTGCCCGTGCTTTGGGGGTCATATTCATGAAGTCTGTGTCCAGTCCTATTTCCTGAAGTGTTTCTCCTATGTTTTCTTTAAGAAGTTTTATTGTTTCAGGGTGTATGTTTAATTCTTTAATCCATATTGAGTTGACTTTCATGTATGGTGAAAGGTATGGGTCTAGTTTCATTCTCCTGCATATTGATATCCACTTATGCTGGCACCATTTGCTAAAGAGGCAGTCTCTTCCCTAGTGTATAGGCTTGGTGCCTTTGTCAAAGATCAGATGGCTGCAGGGGTGTGGGGTGATTTCTGGGTTCTCTATTCTATTCCAATGATCAGTGTGTCTGTTTTTATGCCAGTACCATACTGTTTTGGTTATTATACCTTTGTAGTATAGTTTAAAGTCAGGTAGTATTATGCATCCAGCTTTATTTTTTTTTTGCTAAGCATTGCTTTGGATATGTGTGGGCTGTATTCTGTTTGCTAGTATTTTAGTGAGGATTTTTGCATCTGTATTCATCAAGGATATCAGCCTGTAGTTTTCTTTTTTGGTTATATCTTTACCTAGTTTTGGTATCAGGATGATGTTTGCTTCATAGAATAAGTTTGGGAGATTTGGGTCTGTTTCAATCTTTTGGAATAGTTTTTAAAGAATTGGTGTCAATTCCTCTTTGAATGTTTGGTAAAATTCTGCTGTGAATCCATCTGGTCCTGGGCTTTTCTTTGTTGGGAGCCTTCTGATAACAGC
>NW_007737367.1:37375-43205 GCF_000696425.1 Galeopterus variegatus | reverse complement strand
TCCCCTGCTATTATGGTATTAGTGTCTATTTCCTTCTTTAGGTCTAATAGAGTTTGTTTTATAAATCTGGCTGCTCCAACGTTGGGTGCGTACATATTAATGATATGTCTTCTTGATGGATCAGTTATCTTTACGTAGCGTCCCTCATTGTCTCTTTTTATGGTTTTTAGTTTAAAGTCTATTTTGTCAGATATGAGAATNAGCCTTGCAGGGTAGAGTATTCTTGGCTGGCAATCTCTGTCTTTTTGTATTTTGAATATATTATCCCATTCCTTTCTAGCTTTTTGGGTTTGTGATGAGAAGTCTGATGTTAGCCTGATTGGGGCTCCCTTATAGGTGATTTGATGCTTCTCTCTTGCAGCTTTTAAGATTCTCTCTTTCTCTTTGAGTTTTGCCAATTTGCCTATAACATGTCTTGGAGAAGATCTTTTTGGATTGAATACAATTGGGATCTTTGAACTTCCTGACTCTGAAGATCTGTGATTTTTCCTATACCTGGGAAGTTTTCTCCCACTATTTTGTTGAATATGTTTTCAATGCGATCTCCTTTTTCCTCCTCTTCTGGAATACCCATGACTCGGATATTTGAGCACTTAAGGTTGTCTGATATCTCTCTCAGATTTTCTTCAATGCCTTTGATTCTTTTTTCTTTTTTTTTGTCTGCTTGTGTTATTTCAAACAGCCCTTCTTCAGTTTCAGAGGTTCTCTCTTCAACTTCGACAAGCCTGCTGGTTAAACTCTCCATTGTGTTTTTTATTTTGCTGAATAACTTCTTCAGTTCAGGAAATTCTGCTACATTTTTTTTTTCAGGGCATTGATTTCCTTGTACATTTCCTCTTGCAGGTCCTGTATACTTTTCCTCATTTCATCATGATGTCTAGCTGAGTTTTCTTGTATCTCATTCAGTTTCCTTACAATTATCACTCGAAATTCCTTATCAGTCATTTCATGGGCTTCTTGTTCCATAGGATCTAGAGCTTGAGGGTTTTTATCTTTTGGTGGTGTACTTTCTTGATTTTTCATATTTCTGGTATCTTTTCTTTGATGTTTATTCATTGTGGCAGAGGGTTTCACAGTCCACAGGTTTGACACTATTGACTGACTAAGATGTTGTTGTGGTTGCCATTTTGGTATGGCTACCTCTGTGACTACTCAGCTGGCCACTAGTGCCTTGTGTGTGGTTGCCTCGGGTCTTGGGCCTCTCTGGGGAGCCACCTCTCTGGTCAGCTTGGACTCTGCCGGCCTGCTGGATCATGGGGCAGTACCACAGGGTGTGTGGTCTCTGTTGAGCTTCCACCTCCCGTGCTGGACTTCTCCCTGTTCTGTGCACTCTGGCCCGAGCTGCTGGGATGCGCCAAGGCACCACAGAGTATATGGTCTCTGCAGAGCTTCCCCTTCCCCTGCAGGATGTCTCCCCACTCTGTGCACACTAGGCCGTCCTTGGGATGGCGCCACGTGGCGGCGGTTAAGCCTACCTGCTGCCAGATTGTGTGGTGGCGGCACACCCACAGGGTGTGTGGACTCTACGGAGCTTCTATCTCCCCTGCTGGACGTCTCCCTGCTCTGAGTGCACTAGGCCAGGCTGGGAATGGAGCTGGGTGCCTGAAGTGAAGCCTACCTGCTGGATCACGCAGTGGTGGCTCCAGGGTGTGTGGTTTCTGCGGAGCCTCCGCCTCCCCTGCCGGACGTCTTCCCACTCTGTGCACACTGGGCTGGGTTGGGAATGGAGCCGGGTGGCAGCGGTGAAGCCTATCTGTCAGATCGTGGGATGGCGGCCCTGCAGGGCATGTGGTCTCTGCGGAGATTCTGCCTCCCCTGGTGGACGTCTCCCCGTTCCATATGCACTTGATGTTATGCTTTTATAGTTTAAATCGGTTGATTTGTGGGAGAGAGTGATGCTAGGGACCATCTATTCCGCCATCTTGACCGGAAGTCAGAAAGTCCCTTATTATTATTATTTTGTTTTATGTCTGTCTCCCCTACTTTACCAACTTAATTGTAAAAGCTTCTGGGAAAGGCAGTCAATGAATGGTACCAATTTTTTATTATGAAAATTATTGTTTTAAAAAAGGCTGGTCTTCAGAAAAGATGTAATTCTGATTTACAGATCCAGGTAGAAATGTCATGTTCAAAATATGGTCCAAGGCCAGATCCTTCTGAAATACCACAAAGTACCAGAGCTGAGGACAGACTGCATTCTTTTGATGGAGGTCTATTTCTGAGGGTCACATCTACTCTGACACAGGGCTTTAGGGTGCCTCAAAGTCCTGTCCCCAGAACCAGTTCTACCCCTGACCCCTCCCATCAAGTCTCCATGGCCAAGGCTAGTCTCATGGCTAGTCTCATCAAGCATGAGTTTGGAGTGCTCAAGCTAAATCCCAGAGCAGCAGGATGTAAAACAGCATGAGCACTGAATGTTAAGTGCGTATTCCAAAGAAAGGTATTTACATTCAAGTTCAAAGGATGCATTGGTCAGGTCACATGCCTGAGAGCAGGACTTTCATGAACATCAACTCCTTTCAGTGTCACCTTGATTCTGTGGAGTAGGCAGGGTGGTTACACTTATATCCATTTTACAAATACAGAAAGAAACAAGACGAATGACTCACCTAAAAGATGGGGCCAGGATTCTAAGACCAGTGCTATTTCCAGATCCTGCAGGCCCCCACCTGCTCCCCTTCCTTAAATCATCTCGGTATGATACCTCCTCTGTCTTCTCTCTTTCCCTGTCTGGAATCTCAGAACCCTGCCCTCTCGCACACAGTGCATGGCTGCTCCACCTTAGCTTCCTGTTCACACCGTCCCCCCACTTCTTTTATGTTGCTGTTCCCTGGTCTCCTTCTCAGAGCTCATATAGTTTTATGGTAAGCTCCTTAAGAAATCATTGAAAGAGACCTTCGTGCAAGTAGAGAGGACACATAAATAAGTTGCAAGGTAACTGATAACTGTGAGGATGCTGCAGAACCTGGACTTGAGTTTGCCCTTTTAACAAACTTGCCTACTCTACATAACGGTGACAAAGCACAGAGTGACTAGCCTCATCTGTCACTACCACATCTGTTGGGTGATGTCTTGAACCCCTGTGCTAGCTCCATAATTAAAGCGTCACCAACCCCAATCACTATTTCTCCCTTACTTTGTCTTTTGTGCATGAATGAATGGCTCCAGAAACTTTTTTTCCCTTAAATTAATAAGGTATCCAATGGAGAGAAACAGAAGCTGTCTATCCTAGATTAGTGACTAGTGCTGCACTGTTTTGTAAAGAATACATCTATTTCATCATTTTGGCTTGTTTCCAGTCCAGTGATAGAGGTTGAGACATGAGCTTTGGAACAGAAAAGGCCTGGATCTGGATCTCAGCTCCTTCACTATGTGAACTTGGTTCTATCTTCTGCATCTATGCATCTTGCCTGAGGAAATGGTATGGTGCCACTGAAACAAGCTGATGAATAAAGCATGTTGCACAGAGCACAGTGCCTGGCTCACAGGAAGTGCTTAAATACAGCAGCATGCATTGTTACTGCTCATGTGAAATACTGTGCCCAACGTTACTCCCAATTCTGTATCAGAAAATAATCTCAGTTACCCACGTTTACGTTTTATTTGTGGTCAGCTCTACTTACTACTTAAGAAAACTGGAAATTTACCTCTTTTTGCTACCTTTCTTTCTTCCCCTTTCCTCTGACAATGAAGTGGGAAGTCAGTGAAGGGGTCCTTCTATGAGGATCCCTTCACAATGACCTCAATTGTAACTAATGCTAGCTCTGTAAACCTACCCATTTGCACAAAAGAGGTTGGCTAAAGACAAGCCCAGCTTATGCCTGGTTGTGACCCTCCAACTACAGGGACATCAAAGGCAAGTATTTCAATAAAAGTAAAGAAGTAGGTAAAAATTGATGCTAAAATTCATCAAACAAAGAAATTTGTTTTGCTTTTTGGCAAAAACCTAAATAAGATGTAGAGTCAAATTTGAGGCAGAAGAGCAAGATTTTTTTATTTTTTTGGCAGAACCCCCAAACCTGGGAAGACCATGCCTATTCCTTTAGCTGCTTTAATAAATCACCACTGTATTTGATGAAAGGTTCTTTCCAAAGCCCCAAAGAGTAAATCCCATGGGCCAGGTCTGCAGCACTGTCAAGTAAGCCCTGGCCATGTCAGTCTCCTCCCCTTGGAACATGCAAAGCCTTAGCCCTCTACAGACTAAATTGGTTCTTCTCTTTTCTGTTTGTAATCCTTCAGAGGGGCATGAGCAGAAGATTGAAAGCAAGCTGTAACAGCTAAGGGGAGAGAGAGACTGTCATTCTCTTCTAAATAAGAATAAGAGAAATGAGAGTTACTATTTATTGACCATTTTCTAAATACCAAGTGCTGTATTCAACCTTTCATCTGCATTATTTTGATTACTGCAATTATTTCACAATTATTATACACCAAGGACACTTAGGCTCAGAAAGTGAAATTAAATCAGCAACAGAGGAAGAGAGCAGAGTAAAATACATCAGGTCACACTTAATGGAAATCAGGAAACTGACCAATCAATCAATCAATCAATCAATGGCTGCCTCTCTTTTCTGGACCTTTTAAAGTGTAGTTCAAGATAGATAAAAGATGACTGTCCCAAACAAAGGAAAGTGACCATCGATGATTTATTAAGCACCCACTATTTACAGAATTGCATAAAGACCTGTGCAACATCAATATTATCCAACTTTTTCACAGAATATCAAATTTAGAAGAAACCTTAGAGCATCTAGGCCAGCTTCCTTCAAAATATGATTCAAGGACCACCAGTCAAGAAATTATGGGGATCATTAAGAATGCAAAATTCCAGTCTCAGTTTAGACCCACTCAACTAATGAAGGGGCTATAAATGAATTTTCATTTTTATTTTAATTCACGAGTAACTTCTGTGCATGCTAGATTTAAAAACCACCATTGTGGACCAACCCTTTTATGTTACAGATACAACTCTTTTATGTTACAAAACCGAGGTCAAGAAAGAAAAAGCCATGTCACCCATCATCCCCTATCCATGAGAATCAAAAGCTCTCTTTAAGATTAAATTGAACAAATATGATTGCATTGTTCTTGGGATGATTGTGTGGGCAGATGCTAATAACAGGCACATTGACATTATGTACAATACTAAGTTGGTACATCCATGTTTATACGCTGTATTGGCCATTAAGATAGCCACGTCTACCTCAAAGTTCAGAATTATCAACTCTTAACCCAAGGATGAGATGAAGCATGTGGCTCTGTTCTTTGGGATGGCTGGAGGCGGAATCTGCAGGTGTAGACGTATGGAATCAGTTCCAGAAATGCAAGTTAAAACCACAAAACTTAATTACACCTGCAAAGACTCTTTTTCCAATAAGGTCAATTTCAAAGATTTAGGATGTAGATATAGCCATAGATGTATATTGGAGTACAAAATTTAATCTATTATACAAGCCAATCTCCAAATGGTTTATTGGTTTGAAAATGCACTTTTATGCCTTGTGGGCATCACAGAAAAAGAGAAGTTCCCACTGGGTGGGATCTGGGGATGGGACTTCTTTATTATCACCTAGGTGTAGGTTTGCCAGTTGTTACGACCATTAGACACTGAGGATTTCATAACTGAAAAGAGACCACGAATGAACTTCTGCTTTCCCCAAGCACCATTTGGCTTCTAACTGAAGAAACAGTTTCTCATCCTGAATAGAATTCTGTTTATCCATGCCCCGTTCAGAAATTTTGGATGTGTGGAATAATCCAAAAATAAATGTATCCATTTTCATGGTTTCTTTATAAAGAAACCATGAAAATGGATACATTTATTTTTGGA
>NW_007737367.1:32784-36375 GCF_000696425.1 Galeopterus variegatus | reverse complement strand
TGTGTGTGTGTGTGTGTGTGTGTGTGTGTGTGTGTGTGCTGTGTGTGTGCTTGTATATGTGATTAAATGTGCATTCCCTGGAACATACAAAATGACTGGTACTAAGAGTGCAGTGGCAGACAGAGAGAAAGCAGGTTGTGTTTTATGCACCCCGTAGCAGGGAGGTTGAACTCCATCTCTCTGAACATCAGTATTCATTTATACCTGAGTCAAGCAACTTGATGCCTCCACTTAAAAGTGTAAATTACCACCTACCTCAGGAATGTCATTCAAAAAGTGAAGCATTTTTAAAAAGTGGTCAAGAGAGGTCCTAGAAAAACAAATGAAATAATGGGGGCTTTCAGATTGTGCCTTAAAATATCAGAATATACCTATCAACTGAAGTATTAGGCCACCGAAAATGGGCATAAATCTCTAGCAATTGAGCTGGCAAGTCAATTCACATTGACTGTGGCCACTTGAATACTTATGCTACTGAAAACATAAGTATTTATTTTGGGTGAAGTACAAAGATATTTTTAAATCAACAGAGGAAAATCTGCAGTGTTTTTATACAAACTAATGTGGCTAACCAGGTAATGAATGCCAAAGGAACAGCAAGTTTGTGCTTGGAAAATAGAGCTTATTTTCCATGCTTCCCCCATCCTCAACAGAAATGATGACCAGAGTGTTGTAGAGTCCAAAATTCCCTTGTTGTACAGATAGTGTTACTCTGGAGTTCTCCCTCTCTGAAGTCACTGTAGTTCCCCAAATGAGGATTAAAATGTTAAGAAAATAGGAAACAGTCAGAATTGGGGGAAAAATAAGAAGGTATGCAAGAAATAGTGATACTTGGGTCATGCTTTTGTGGTGTCAGAGCACCTTGGGTAGAAACCAAGGGAAATAAAATTGCCGAATATAAGCATCCGGGCAGGGTTCATGTGCGATGTGCATATGTTGCTCTTTACCCAGTCTGGTCCTCAGAAAAATAAAGGAATTCAAGCGGCCAGAACAGGTTTTTGGAAGAGGAGAAAGGGTTTCATTTGATATCATTTACCACTGAGGAAGAATAGAATTGTGACTTGTCAAGACAAAGAGAAAAAGATAAGAATTTCCTCATTTTTTTTCAATAAGAATTCATTCCTATTTTTTTTTTTAAAATTGCTGAATATAAACATCCAGGCAGGGTTCATGTGTGATGTGCATATGTTGCTCTTTACCCAGTCTGGTCCTCAGAAAAATAAAGGAATTCAAGCAGCCAGAACAGGTTTTTGGAAGAGGAGAAAGGGTATCATTTTATATCATTTACCACTGAGGAAGAACAGAATTGTGACTTACCAAGACAAAGAGAAAAAGATAAGAATTCCCTCAATTTTTTTTCAGTAAGAATTCATTCCAATTTTGTTTTTCAAATTAATATTGAGTGAGTGTCCATCACTTTGCTAGTCATTAATGTATGGGGTTGGATTTTCAGAATGAATAACATATGCCTTGGAGAGCCTCACAGTCCAGTATAGAGGTGGCTGGCAGGGAGAGGAGACAGATACATATACTATTAATTACAGTAATGATAGTAAAGGGAAAACTGTAGTCTGCCTGGAACGTCAGGAAAACTTGACATTTAGCTGGTCCTTGTGGGACACTCCTGATCAATGAGAGTAGGGGCACTGGTCTCAATATATGAACTAGGATAGAAGCTATAGGAAAACACTCACTTCTCCAGAGCTTTCTCCAACTAAGCAGCTAACTGATGCTTGGAGAAACCATTCTGCTCCTGGGTGTGTGTCTCGTCTACTGCTGGATCACTATGGACTTAAACCATAGAATAATCACTGAGCCGGAGCTGTTAAGGATGAACACTGTTTGTGATGTTTCTCTATAATTCCCAAGTTCATGTCCATGAAAAGACATTCCTTATGGCTCCATGAAGGAAAAATGGGTACGTGTGTGTACATCCATATAAACACAGTCTAAGACCTAAAACGAATCTTTGAAGCACCAAGCTTTGCTGAATCTCAGTGAATTTTATAAACCAAGTTCAACATAGTTCTGACAAATTTTGAGGACACAGTATTAAGACCCCCAATAAATGTTCACTATGTATCTTTTGAGTAGAGAATGTTTTAAAAAGTCAGGGAGGGAAACTACTAGATTGTGTGAAACTCGAACCATTTATTTTGGGGAAAAGGAAGATTGGTTCCATTGTCATCATTTGGTAGCCTTTTGCCTAGATAGAAGTTGGCAATAATTCTGTCTTGCTTCATCTTATCTTGCCAACTCATTCGATCTGTGACATTCAATGAAAGGTAACTGTAGCAAGAGTTCCCAGCAGCAGGGATATATGAAATCCAGTAAAATTGACCCACAGTCAATTTTTAGAGCGATAGCTGTAATAGAGCAAGTTAACGATGCCCTCTGTAAAAAATGCTGCATAGACAGTTTAAGGGGAGTATTTTTGGGGGAAAAAGGATTCTGTAAATAGTAATAACATACCTTAGGAAAATCCATATTGTAGTTTATAGCATATTCCACAGAACAGCAAATGACAATTAAGATAAAATCACTAAATTGTTGCTATAAAATATGTAATTTATATTCAGTTTGAGTCTTGAAACTCTTCCAGCAATTTCCCATTTACTTTTTTGTTTACATGCATTTCAACTTTTTACTTTTGCTAATTTTAATGTATGAAAAGATAATAAGGCATGAAAGTTTTTGAAAGGTTAATGCTAACATTTTACATAAATATGTTGATCATATTTGATACGAAAGATTTCTTTGCATTTTTAGCAAAGATTTTAAGATTTCTGCAAAACAAGCTTTTTAAAATAATGACAGAAATTCCTACTCCTCAAATCAGTAACTGAATACTCCTTTGTCTGAATTGCCAATATTTCTGTCTTGCTGTCTCCCTTCAAGATCTGCTCTGATTTAAGTTAAATGAGGTGAATGGGAGCCGTAACTTACTGAATCTTGGTAATTTTCCCTATGAGCAAAAATGAATATTGCTGCTTCCCTACAATTTGCAATATAGCTGTTTATTCAGGTTTCTGTGGATGCAAAGAACAAGGAAACAGTGGCTTACACGGTGTAGCTTGCAAGCTGGTGGACATATCATTTTAAAGAAATGTGCTTTACAGCTATGAGAGATTAGGTACTAAGAGAGAGGAAGGGGTGGCCATTGTATTAAAGCAGGGGGCCCAATGTATATTTCAAGGCATCT
The DNA here is from genome assembly GCF_000696425.1 of Galeopterus variegatus. NCBI lineage: Eukaryota > Metazoa > Chordata > Mammalia > Dermoptera > Cynocephalidae > Galeopterus > Galeopterus variegatus. The sequence continues at coordinate 33,173 of NW_007737367.1, read as the reverse complement.
TTTGTGACTCTAATAATGGCCAGACTATTTTTAAAAATCACATATATAAAATCCAATAGCACCAAGCCTGACACTGGAGAGAATCTCAGTAGATATGAATTCTTCTTGCAGGGTATAAAATACATCCTGTCTAGAAATAAAGGGATCACCCATTGGAAGCCCCATGTGTTCACCACTACTACACACCAATATGCAAGTGAGACACCCTATTTTTATTTAACGTTGACTAAGGTCCTATAGAACAGATTGGTTCATAGCTTATAAACCTGTAACATTGATCAAAGCCTGTCTGGCTCCATAGTGACAAGATCTCACTGAGATATGAATGAAATGTGTATTGACAGCACGGTGAGAGGTGTTTTAGAAAGGGTGAGGATTTTGTTTTCCTT
>NW_007737367.1:29846-31933 GCF_000696425.1 Galeopterus variegatus | reverse complement strand
AAATAAGTAAACTTAGATTCATACCTAGTACCATATATGAAAATTAACATAAAATGGATTACAGATCTAATCATAAAACCTAAAACTATAAAATTGTAGAATCAATAAGAGAAAATATCTGTGACCGGGTTAGGCAAAGATCTCTTAGATATTGCACCAGAAGCATAATAAATAAAAAAAGTGAATCACTGGGTGTGTGGTACTGAGCTAGGCAAGCATTTCCTAGTGGCATGTTGTTTCAGGAAAAAGGGCAAGAGGAATAGTAGCATCTGCTTTCTAATCTACAGAGAAAATTGGAGTTCTGCTTACTATGACAGCATATAGACAGAAACAAAATATATAATAAAATATATAGATGGAAATGCAGATGTAAATATAGAATATAAACACAAAATATATAGATAAAATAAGGAATACATAAAAAAGAAGTATTAGATAAAACTTCATGGTTTTACTTTTCAAGGTGTCTATTGCCTCAATGTATCAACCATAGATTGTTTATGATTACCAAGACAAACTATAATTTTATAATGGTTACATCTGGCAGCTATTACCCTAACCCAGTAATCAAACTTAGTATCACCAGTAGCAGGACAGCCTGACACTGTGATTCTCCTGAATGGATGCAGTTAGTTGCCTACAATACTACCCATGAAATATTCCTGACGAATACATTTGACCTGAATTTAAGTAAGAGTAAACAAACAAATACAGAATGTAGGATATTTATAAGACATTGGCATGGGCCTGGGATCTTACAAAAAATCAAATGTCTTGAAAAACAACAAAATATGATAGACCTTATATGAAAAACTATAAAATGTTGTCAAGAGAAATTAAAGTAAACCCAAATAAGTAGAGGGATGCCTTGCTGATGTGTTGAAAGACCGTGTTGTTCAGATGTTAATTCTCCCCAATTATTTTATAAATTCAATCCTATAGCAATCAAAACCCCAACAGACTTCTCATATAAATTGACAAGCCAATTAATTGGGCAAAAGATTTGGACAGACATGTTACCAAAGAAGATACTCAAATGGCAAATAACCATATGAAATTTGTTCAATATCACTAGTTACTGAGAAAATGAAAATTTAAACCACAATGAGATTTTACTATAGACTATTAGAATGGCTAAAGTTACAAAGACCGACCAAACCAAGTGTTGGAGAGGATTTTTTACCTTTAGGTAACTGCCTTCCACATTAAAATATATATATTTTTTGATTATTTGCTTATGATTTCAAGAAGTAGGATAACTGGTTGAAAGTGTATGAACATTTTAAAGACTTCTATTTATGAATCCAATCTGTTCTTCAAAAAAGTTTTTCCAATTTATACTTATATTAGAAGATTTTTATGTTGTTTCTCTCATAGCAACAATATTATACAGTATCATATTTACTCAGTTTGAGAAATGAAAAATGTCATTTTTCTGTTTTAATTTTCATTTCTGTCAACATGTTAGAATGCATTCATTAGCCACTTGTGTTTCTTTTGGGTGTGTGACTTGTCTGCTCATGTCCAGCACCAAATTTCTGTTAAGATTTTTCTAATTCACTTTTAAGAGTTCTTTATGCATTAAGGATGTTAATCTTTGCATATTTAATTTGATCCTTATTGACCGACTTTAAATTCAATTTGTGGTTTTTTCCTTCATTTTTATGTTGAGAAAATAATTTTCTACCTAAATATTAAATAATTAAAAACATTTTTTTAAAAAAAGCTAGAACTCCCATACACTGCTGATAAGAATACAAAATGGTACCACCATTTTGGGAAATAATTTGGCAGTTTCTTAACGAGCTAAGGACATATATACCCTATGAGTTAGCCATTTCTCTCCTAGGAAGTTACCCTTTAGAATTGAAAAACGTGTCTAAAGTCTTGTACGTGAATGTTCACAACAGTAATTTCCAAAACTGGAAACCAAGTGTCTTCTGGAAGGTGAATGGATAAACAAACTGTGGTATTGAAGTGGACCCCAAAATGTAAATGTTTTATCCCCCTCCTTTTTGATTAACTTTACAGCTAAAATGTGCTTGCTTGTAAGGGACACCTAAGTGTGTGTTAAGGGTTAACAGTTA
>NW_007737367.1:21443-28891 GCF_000696425.1 Galeopterus variegatus | reverse complement strand
AGCGCCGCACTCTCCCGAGTGCACCACGGGCTGGCCCCTTTCTAATTCATTTTTAAGAGTTGTTTAGGCATTAAGGATGTTAATCTTTGCATATTTAATTTGATCCTTATCGACTGGCTTTAAATTCAATTTGTTGTTTTTTCCTTCTTTTTTATGTTGAGAAAATAATTTTCTACCTAAATATTAAATAATTAAAAACTTTTTTTAAAAAAAAAGCTGGAACTCCCATACACTGCTGATAAGAATACAAAATGGTAACACCATTTTGGGAAATAATTTGGCAGTTTCTTAATGAGCTAAGGATACATATACCCTATGAGTTAGCCATTTCTCTCCTAGGAAGTTACCCTTTAGAATTGAAAAACGTGTCTGAAGTTTTGTTACCCTTTAGAATTGAAAAACGTGTCTTGTACGTGAATGTTCACAACAGTAATTTCCAAAACTGGAAACCAAGTGTCTTCTGGAAGGTGAATGGATAAAAAAACTGTAGTATTGAAGTGGACCCCAAAATGTAAATGTTTTATCCCCCTCCTTTTTGATTAACTTTACAGCTAAAATGTGCTTGCTTGTAAGGGACACCTAAGTGTGTGTTAAGGGTTAACAGTTAATTGTTTCTCTGGCCTCTGTAACTCTGCGGTTAGAGACTGTCAGTTTTGCCTGTGTGTGTGAGAAGCTGTCAGCTTGGTTTGCAGAAAGCTCCTAGCCACATTTCCTGTGTCTGTAACCCTGCTCTGAAGCCCCTCACCTGTTTTATGAAGCTCCCCAGTGTGGGTAACTGCCTGGATACAAACAAGGCCAATAAAGGCTCGCATGCCTGCTCAAGAAACGTATATAACCACAGCTGTCCCTGCACCCAGGGTCCCAGGATCTCAGGACATGAGTCCACCTGGGTCCCGCTAGTGTTCCTGTCCCACTAGTGTAATAAACTTCCTGACTCTCCATCTCTCTGAGTGACTAGAGTTATTTCCCCACCGAGTTCTTTCCATAACAATATGTCATACAATGGAATATTACTCAGCAATAAATATGAATGAACTATGCATACATGCAACTATGTGGTTGAATCTCAAAATAATTGTGCTGAATGAAAGAAGCCAGACAGAAAAAGAGAAGATATTATAGGATTTTATCTATATAAAACTCTAGAAAATGCAAACCAATTTACAGTGATACAAAGCAGATCACTGACTGCTTGGGGCTGGGGGGACGTGGAAAGGAGTGAGGGGGAGGAATTTAAAAAGGGCACAAGGAAACTTTTGGAGGAGATGCACATGGTAACTGTTGATTATAGTGATGATTTCACTGGTGTATACATGTGAAAAACTATCAAATTTTACTCCTTAAATATGTTCAGCTTATTGCTGATTGAATATACCTCAATAAAACTCTTTAAAAAAACCAAGGCAGGAAAATTGTTCTAGACTATAAGTTTAGAAAGACAGAACCAAATGCAATGGACTTCAGATGGGGAAAAATACTATGAGATACTTTTGTAAAAATGTAGGAACTTAGCTTTGTATCATTAGATAACATTATGAAATTATTGTTAAATTTCTTAGATATCATAATGTTGTCATGGTTATGTAGGAAAATGGCCATTTCCCTAGTTGTCACACACAGAAGTAAAAGACTGTGAAGTATCGGGATGTGTGTGACTTGTAAATAGTTTAGTCAAAGGAGAGAGTGAAAAGAGAAAACGTTTATGGCAGGATGTGAACACATGGTGAATCTGGGTGAAGGACGCACAGACGTTCTCTGTTAAAGTTTCGGAAAACTTGTAAGTTTTCAAAATAAAAATTTGGGGAAAACATATGTACCATGCATACTTACATATACCTGGTTATGAAGAGTGAAAGGGGGGAGCTGCAGTTCATAGACGGGCACAGGAGTGGAGAAGCAGCAAGCTCTGGGGAGAGGGGGCGTCATGTCCGAAGTCTGCTGACTTTGCTCCCGGGCTGCTGCAAATGTAGGGTGCTCAATTCATCTTTGAGGTAAGAGCTAGAGAGGGAGTTATAGAATAAATCATATTTTTTAAATTCTTAATTTTGACTAGAACTGGAATGCCCATGAGGGTTATGATACTCCAGGTCAGGTTGGACTCCTGGGGCACACAGTGCAGGAGGTTTATTCAGGAATGCCTTTGGTATCAGCACTTGTGGGCAGAGGTTAAGAAACAGGATTGGGTGGAGGGAGAAGTTGGGCTGTGAGGCCGATTCATCAGGGCTCAGCTGGCACCCCTCAGGGAGCTCTGAAGCTGCCCTACAGAGCTATCCCCACTTGAGGCAAGAGACGGGGTCTTTACACCCCAGCATCTCCCATTGATTGCCTGCAGGCTGCCCTGGGAAAGGGGACATAACCTTAGGTAAGATGAGCCTCTGCAGCCACAGCAATTCCCAGGGGTCTATCAGCTGAGAGCTGTTAGCCGATGACCTTCCTGGCAGCTGCAGGAATAAATCCCCCAGTCCTGAGGGCAGAATCCCTCTGCACCGTGAAGCACAACATTCATAACACACTGCTTCCGAGGTTTTATATTTTATTAGTACTTTTTATACAAGGTGCGAATAAATTATTGCACATAATGATCACAAAATAATCGACATACAATCATTAATAACTTTTATGCATTGTTAGTACATATAATAATTATTTCAAAATTCCAGTGTTTTCCAAAACATGGCTTAACTTTCCTCGGTTAATGGCATGATATGGAGACCATGAATTTTATCAAAATGAAAAACATGTCATTAGCTTGAGAAAGGAGACATATGTTTCTGAGGCTCAAAGGCGATGTGAAGATAATAGATTGGCACAAAAAGGTTTACGAATGGCCTTGTAATTCTCACAAATATTAAGTGACAGAGAGGAAACTAGAATTTAGGTTTTTAGATGCCTGAGTGCAACGGTTTCATCCCTACACCATGAATCTACCTGTTAGTCCTAAGTCTTAATGCAAATTTGGCATCCTTTCTGACCACCAGGGCAAGGGAAGCTGGTCCTGAATCCAGAATGCAAGGCCTGTGCTACAGAGTCATGGTGGAAGAATAGTTCATTATTAAACACCCTGTAACTAGCCAGTCAAACTTTCCAGGACCCAGAAAGAGGAATAAAATGGTCTGTTCTTTAAGGTGACAGCCACATTTCTGAGTTTGTTCTTTCCCAGGAAGTTTGCTGTCCTCTTCCCTGGTCAACTCATCCCCTCAAATCCTTGACAGGCATGGTCTTTCCATTTGAGGCCACCTCTAAGACTGCCTGTCTTCTTGTCATTGGGGAGTAAATCCTTGGCTCACCTCCCCAGGGTGTCAGCCCCTTGTCCCCATCCTTCCGGTACAGGTATTTCATGTTTCATATCCATTCCATGTGTCTGCAAAAGGGCCAGACATTTCCCACTGCAGGGCTGGGGCTCCTTTCAGCATATCTCTTTATGCATTATTTTGGGCCAAGAATCTCTGCTTTTTTGGAATTGCCAAATGTTCTCTCTTTTTATTCCATCTTACATATAAGCTTAACAGCTAGAAAGTGGACTGAGAGGGAAGAAGTCCTGTCCCCCCATAAAAAGAATAATAGATACCAGGTCACTCACCTGAAACTCAGAGGATTCCAACTTATCTTCCTGGTGTGGCTTAAATTCCCCTGTCCTCCTCTACGCCTTGTATCTTTGTTTAATTTCTTCTCGGACTCCTCTGTCATTAGGTAGAATGTTTAATTTCCTTGTGTTTGCATAGCTTCCAGAGTTTCATTTGCTATTGATTCCTAATTTTAACCCACTGTGATCTGAGAAAATTCATGGAATAATTCCCATTTCTTTGAATTTGCTGAGAGTCAACTTGTGACCAAACACGTGGTCTATCCTGGAGAACGTTCCATGTGCCAATGAGAGGAGAGGACCAAATATCCTGAGATTGTCAGATGGAACGTTCTGTAGATATCTGCCAAGTACGATCGGTCTAAAGTAGCACCTAGATCTCGTGTCAGTTTATTGATTTTTTCACCTAGATGACGATCTGTCCAATGTTGGGAGTGGGATGAATAGGACCCCAAAGGTACAGGCGATCAGAGGAAAAACATTCTATCAAACTAAAAAGCTTCTTCTGCACAGGAAAAGAAACAGGGACCAGAGTGAAACCACAACCAACAGAGTGGGAGAAAATATTTGCAACATACACATCTGACAAAGGATTCCTATCCAGAATATACAAGGAACTCACAGCAAAAAAATAGATGGCCCAAGTAAAAAATGGGCAAAGGAGCAGAACAGGCATCTCTCAAGGGAAGAGATACAAACGGCCAGCAGACACACACAAGAAAGGGCACAACATCCACACCCCTCAGCGTCCGGGAAGTGCAAATCAAAACCAATCTGAGATAACATCTCACTCCAGTTTGTTAGGCTAATATCCAGAAAACCGAGAACGATCAATGCCGGCAGAGAAACAGGAAGTCTCGTAGACCGTCGGCGGGACCGCAGGGCGGTGCAGCCTTTACGGAAAACGGCACGGAGTTTCCTCAAACGATTTCTGATAGGCCTGCCATACGACCCGGCTATTCCACTGCCGTGAATATAGCCGGGGGAATGGAAATCATCACGTCCAAGGGTTACCTGTGCTCCCATGTTTATCGCAGGACTATTTACAATAGAAAAAGTCAGGAACAGAAAGAGAAGCACCACACGTCTTCACTCACTTATCCGTGGTAGCTAAAAACAACCAACCAAACAAAGTAATAAACAGTGGGGGGGGGAGGGGCGGGGGGAGAACGCAAAACAATCACAATTCCTTGAACTCTTTAAGACAAGCCAACAGATAGGAATAGATAGGGGAGGGGTAGAGGGAGGGGGTAGCGGAACTGGTAAAGGGACATGGAAAACAACTACACCGTATATCGATAGATAAAATTTTTTAAAAATTAAAATAAATAAGTAAAATGAAAAGCAGGGTGGATGAGTCGAAATCCTTCCCCTCAGCTCTCATTTCGATGAATCCAACAAAACAGATGTCACCGACACCCCGCTCAGTAGTTGTTTTTCGGGGACGAGGGCGACTACGGGTACAGAATGAGCCTCCACGCACAGTCCACAAGGAACAACAACCGCAGCAGGCCAGAATATCTTCAAAGTGGAGACAAGTAACTCTGTAGAACCCGAGGAGAAATCCTTCCCCGTGTGTGTCAGAACCAACGGTGGTAAAAATCTGCCATCAGTGTGGACGGCAGGGAACAGTCACTTTGAATGCCAGCCAATGAAGTGAAGCCAAAGGACATCCATTCTTCTCATTCTTAGACCCACATCACAAAAGCGACACTCATGGGATTATTCCATTTTGAATTTTATGTGTTAAAACCTTGTGGAAGTTTGTGATGTCGTCGTTATCATCGTGTTTGTTGTTGCTGTAGTTGCTTTATATTTACAATTTTAGTAGTAGTAGCAGCAGCAATAGTAGTAGTAGCAGTAGTAGTAGTAGCAGCAGCAGCAGCAGCAGCAACAGCATTAATTTTTACCTATTTAACTGTTAACCTATTTATTTTGCATTTTACTAGATTTTTAATCTTGACAAAGTGTAAAATGTATAAAATATTTACTATGTGGCCCTTCCTTCCTTCCTTCCTTCCTTCCACCTACCTACCTACCTACCTACCTACCTAGGGGGGTGGGGATGGGGTGTTGAGGAAGAAGTTTGTGAGTCCCTGAAATAAAGTATTATCATCGTCTGCATTTTACAGTGAAGGAAATGACGGTAGAGGCTCAGCAACCAGACCGAGGTCTCCTAGTTAAGGTGCGGTCAGAGGGTCATGATTCGGACACGGGATGACATGAGACCACCTGTGGGAGTGCCTTCCTTTATGGGTGTTTCCAGTATGACTGTGGGCTGACTGAGAGGAGAGGTGAGGCGAGGCCCAGAGAGAAGGGGAGGGGAGGGGAGGGAGGGAACGTTGTGGGGCTCGGGGAACGACAGCGAGGGCAGACTATGGCCGCCGCCTGGGACGAATGCTTCCTCTCTGAAAACTTTATTCCTTCTGCATCAGGGCGTGGCTCCTCAGCCACCGGCCTGCTTTCCGCCGTCATCTACTCAACCCTCGGCCTGCGATCGTACCTTTTTAGGTCACGTCTGGTAGGCCCGGCTGGCCGGTCCAGGGATCCGAATCCGTGACGTCGGGGTTATGAGGTTGTGCTCTATCTAAACAACCAAATAACCAGCCAGCCCCATTCACCATCTGTAACTGTCCACAGCACCGATGCGGGCAAAAAAAGAGAAGAATAGGAAAAAAAAAAAGCACGAGTAAGGCCAGAAAACATCCCACTCAGGGAAAGAGGCCTTTAAAAATAGAACTTCCAAACCTTAATTCGTGCAAGCTGGACGTGTGATGCACATTCCGGTGGTTTTTTCATAAACTTAACCTAGCTCCTAAAGGGCGACCTCACATCAGACTTTTTCACCGACCTATTCCGTAATGTTTTCTCACCCCGTTTGAAGGGCCTTCGTGCCATACGGGATTTCTCATAGAGGTTGAAAAAGGAACGTCCAGGGATCGATCTGTGTTCCGGTTGTACGCAACACTTCTCCAGTAAACTGAGTGAGGGAGGGTTCTAAGGGGTGAAGTTTCCGGGACTCTCCATCGCACAGTTTCAAGGAATGTGCTCTGCCCTATCCTCAATACTGCCCCCATAGGCCTTTCCCTTAGGACGTCCAAACCTTAAATCCCGCACGTTAGATATCCGGTGCCTATTCTGTAGAATGTTCCCACAGTGGTAAAGTAGCTTCGACACGGGCAACCTCCTGTGAGTCTTTTTCACGGAGGTATCCAACAATGTTTTCTCGCCCTGCTCAAAGGGCATTCGTTCCATGTGGCATTTCCCACGGATGTTGGAAAACGCAACTCCTGGGGGCCGTATGCCAGTCCTACATAGTACTTCTTCAGTTCACTGGGTGATGCTGGATTCCAAAGGGAGACTTAGTGGGACTGCCTTTCACAGATATTTTCAAGGCGTCTTCTACGCCCTACCCTCAACACTGCCTCCAGAGGCCTCTAGCATAGACCGTCCAGACCCGAATTCCCGCAAGTCAGATTCCCGTGTATTTTTCCATAAGGGTAGAGTAGCTTCTAAATGGGCAACCTCATGTGTAGGGAGGGAACTTTTTGAAATTAAGACTTTAAAAGAAAGCGATATTTCTGTATCGGTGAAAATATGATCAAATAGTTCAGACTACTAGTGGGACTGTAGATTATTATAGTCTTTGCAAAGCAGTTTGTCTCTCTATAGTAGGAACTTTTACATTATTCATCCCTTTGGCCTGGTAACTCTTATTCTAAGATAAAAATTCTGATTAAGTTTTATTTATTAAGTTCATTAAAACACTTATGAAAACTATAAATATCTTAAATGTAGATCGAAGGGCTTAGTCTGATGAGTTTACTTAGATCGATTAGCTTTCTCTGATGAGTTTACTTAGAAC
>NW_007737367.1:19956-21433 GCF_000696425.1 Galeopterus variegatus | reverse complement strand
CAATAAAGATCATCAATATTAACTATTCTGTACATTTTTTAAAACATACTTTTTATAGCATTTGGCTTATTTAGTTGTGTATTTTTCTCCCTTGAAACATGGCTTTTATATGTCAGGACAAGTGTTTCAAATTAATTAGTATCATGTTACTTCTCTTGTCAGTTCTAATCATTTATTTAAACTGAAATTTCCCTATTTGAAAATTATTACTCTGTTGATAGGAGGGAATGTGTTTGAATTTCACAAATGTATGTTTATTGTGCATTTGTAAAACATGTTGAATATTAGCCAGAAACTGTATCCTCTAGGTGGGTGGAGAATCTGTATCTCGTATTCACCATTGCAGCCTTTGATAGCTCACACAGTGACTAATAATTTGATGACTGAATTGTAGTCTTTTCTTTTAATTTGATGAATGAATTGGAGTCAAGTCTTCCAGAATATTGTCCCATCATGACAGTTTTCCTTTAAGCCACAGATGGTTGTCTTTACTAAAATAATAAATATGTTCATTATTCTTTTCTGTTTGTGGACCTAAGCTTCTATTCAGAAAACTGAAACCTATATACATTGGTTTAAAAATGGGCCACAATGGTTTCCTCCTCTTTTCCCCCAACAATTTATGAAAATTTTCCTGTAGAGGAGTTGGAAGAATTGTACAATAAATATCTGTATATCCACTACCTACCTAGATTCTACAATTAATATTTTAATATACTTGCTTTATCAAATATCTGTCCATCTCTCCACCCCTTGGTATATTAGTCCATCTTCTTTTATTTACACATTTCAAGAAAGTTGCAGGTATCAGTATACTTCATCCCTAAAAACTTCAGAATTAATCTGCAGTGTTTATAAATAAAATGCTTTTAGAGTATGATTATATGAAATTATATGTGGACATTTGGAACCAATTACTGTTGGAAAATTAAATTTTATTGTCTTTATCTTTCATATTTATATTGGAAGGATAGGTGAGAAAGAGAAAAGACAGCTTAGATTTGTAGAATTCTTTAGTGTTTATAGAGAATTTTCATCTGCATTGTCTAATTTGATCTATTATTATTATTGATAATAGTAGTTAGCTAACATTTAATGAATACTTATTTAGTGCCAGTTTACCTTTAAGGAAGGTACTGTGCTAAATTCTGTTCATCCCACTTATACTTTGCTGTCATATTTATTTTTCAAATGGGTTGTCTACTTAAAAATATTTTCAGCCTTGTGGCATGCCTTTTAAATTCGCATTTTCAGTTGCAGCTATTATTGGCTAAAGTCTTTGGTGTTTGAAGGGTTCCTGAGGACAAAAACATTTTCTTGGGTGTTGTATCTTTATGGGTTGCTATTCTGAATAATATTTGAGCATAATTTAGGAATAATTGCTGAAAACATCCTGTTTTCTTTATCTCTTATAAATCAGCCTCTAATTCCAGTATGTTGTATGACTTTTAAAAATAGAATGTATTATATGAGAATC
>NW_007737367.1:12462-19946 GCF_000696425.1 Galeopterus variegatus | reverse complement strand
ACATTCTATGAATAATAGAAACAATATAGCTATTTTTTGTGTGTTTTTACTATGTGCCAGGCACTGTGGTTTATATAATTCTTGTAATAACCCTGTAAGGGTTGGGAAAACTGAAGCGCAAAAGGGTTAAATGGCTTGTCCTCGGTGACACGGCTAGTAAATGGAAGAGTGGGGATATGAATGTTTCCATTCTAAAGTTCCTGTGTTCGACCATTACCCTTAGTGTTTTCTGTGATATGATCCTCAGACCACCTGCTTCATAATTTCCTGGGGTGTAGGTTCCTGAGCTTCACTCCAGACCTCCTAAGTCCGAATCTCTGTGGATGAGGTGTGTTTTTTGTTATTCACTTAATTCTTATGTACACTGAAGTTTGAGAACCACTATGCTATGCTATTCCATAAGCGTTATCATATTTTAATGTCTGTTAGCTTGGAAAGACAGCTAGAATCAATGAATCATTCCTATCTGAATACATGAGATTTTGGATTGATCATTCTGCTTTTGTCTTTGCTTCAAGATTGTCATGGATTTTAAGCACCCAGATGGTGTCACGGTGCCAGTTATGTTGCCTCGTCGGAGTTTGCTGGTGATGACAGGAGAACCTAGATACCTTTGGACCATGGGTATGTATTAAAATGACCTTGGTGATAGGATAACTTTTGCTTTGTGAGACCTCTTATTCTTCTCTGTCTGAAGAACTGTGCCCTATGCCAATACATTGAGGCTTCTGGGTTCAAACCTCCTAAGAGCATCTATAGCTTTTTTCATTTGTTTGTTTTTGGTTTTTTTTTTCCTTTGAAGGATCTATAGCTTTTTTCGTTTTTTTAACATTACCTTTTTATTAAAAAAAAAAAAAATTCAAATTTAAAGCAAAGTTGCATGCATACTACAGTGAACTTCCTTCACTTTTCACCTAGATTTACCAATTGTGAGCATTTTACCACATCTTTTATTTCTCTTTCAAATATGTTATCATTATTATTTTTACTGAATCATTTGAAAATAACTTACAGGCAACATGACCCTTTACCTTTACCCTTACATGCTTTATTGTGTATTTCCTAAGAACAATGACATTGTTTATAGCAAGGGTTGGCAAACTATGGCAAATGGGTCAAATTCAGCCCTCAGCCTGTTTGTATAGCTCTTGAGCTGAATGGTTTTTACATATTTAAAGGGTTGTAAAAAAACAAAAAAACCCTCTCCAAAACAATGAAGAATATTTGGCAGAGACTATGTGGCCCTCAATGCCTAAAATATTCATCTGGCCTTTTACAGAAAAAGTTTGCCAACTGATTTTGGACCGATTTCTTTCCTTTCTCTTCTCTTGTCACACAATTTGCCCTCTTTGTTAAGAGAGTATGCAGAATGAAGCTGGGCTACAGGGGAGTCATGTTTACCTAAGCAGAGGCCTGGTGGGACTCTCTGCGTTTACTATTGCATATTTTTGCTTTTTTTCTACCCCAAGTCTCAGTCACTCCTAAATGCCTTCCTTCAAACCCACAGAATCACAGAATGTTTACTGGAAGAGACTTTGAGCTTATCAGCTCTAGGCCTCTTGAGTATTCTCTCTCCTCAGTCTCTGAGTCCCTTCTCTATTTCTGTTTCCATCTTTCTCAACCCACATTCTCATCTCTGACACGTGAGTCTTACTTCCTTTCCATTCTGTTTTTCCTCTTTTCCTATTCTTTTTTCAAGACTGTCTTATTTAGCTTTTAACAGTATGTTAATGCTTTTAATTGGTCACATATGTTCTTAACTTAAAAATAAGTGAATTTAAAATTTTGTATTTTCTTTATAGAAAAATACCCACCATTCATTTTTCCTGAGTGTCAACAGTGTCTTTCCTGATCTAAGAAATAACTTTATAGCTCACCCTATGGGTCACTGGCAGTTTCAGTAGACCTTATGACCTTAACTGAGTTCAAAACAATTGATTGGTGACTGGTTGGTACAGGGATCTGAACCCTCTGTTCTTGGTGTTGTAACACTATGCTCTAACCAGCTGAGCCAACTGGCCAGCTATCAATTAGAACACCCTCTTTGTCATTTGTCTCCTCAATCACTAGTTCTTTATTTTTAATAGTAACCGAGATATTCTGCTGGGCTGCAGTAAACAGAGTAAGGGAGCTCTTTATAGCAAAAGCCACCAGACATCAGTTTATTAAGAAGCACTATTGCAAACAGAGAAAAGCTCACAAGCAGCAGCTATACCAGTAAATTAAAAATCCCTTTTATTTGGAAGAAATGTTTGGCACACATTGCCCCCTTCATCCACAACTCAGTGGCCATGGACTGTCTTTACCTTCAAGTTATATAAAACAGTAATATGCGTGTGTGTATAATACACATAATATAAAATTTACCATTTTGGTTAAAATGGTAAATTTTGTGTGTGTGTGTGTGTGTGTGTGTTTCCCCCTCTATTTTATTTTATTTTTTTCTTTTAACTTCTCAATATACATTGTAGTTGATTTTCATGACCTATTACCTGTTCCTCTTCCCCCTAAAATGGTAAATTTTATATTATGTATATTTTACCACAATAAAAAAATTCATTGAAAAATCAGTTACATGCTGGAATTAATCAAATAGCTGGGGATGCAAGATGGAGCAGACTCAGTCCCTGCTTTCATAGAGCTCATAGTCTAGTTGAGGAGGCAGCGTTTATTTACTTGTTGGTTTGGATTTATATGTTGTTAGTCGAATGCTATATTAATGATTTGGACTTTGAGAGCCATTAAGGTCTTACATTGGGAGTCCCTTGATCAGATATATGCTTTATAGAGGTTGTTCTTATGGCACTGTAGAAGATGATTTAGGGTAGAAGGCAAGATTGAATATGGAAAGGCAGTTTTAATAGGGCTATTTTAATAGTCCAAGTATTTGGAGACAATACAATACTTTAATTATAAGGGAATTAAAGTACTAGTGAAAGANCCAAGTATTTGGAGACAATACAATACTTTAATTATAAGGGAATTAAAGTACTAGTGAAAGAATTCTGCTGCCCTGTACTTCATTCCTTTGTTCCTACAATGTTCTCTCCAACCTGTTTAATCCCAGGGTATCTCTTTTTAATCTATTTTACAGTCTGGTGCCAGACTATTCTTCCCTAATACCTCTGCCTCTACTGTATACTTTTACATTCCTTTTATCTTTGTGACCTTGAGCAAATATTTTTAGTGATCTCTGAATATTAAGCTTCCTCATCTGTAAAATGAAAGTGACAATAGCCTGTGTCATGGAGGTGCTGTCAGCATAAATGACACAATCTATACAAAGTGCTTATCATAGTGTTTTGCACATAGTAAGAGCTTAGTAAATGTTAGTTATTATTATTTTAATAATTATTTTTAACCCTTTTTATAAACTGGTATTATGGATTGAATTGTGTCCCCCCAAAACTCAATCCCCACTGTGACAGTGGTAAGAGCGTAGGAAATTCGATTATGGTAGTTGAAAGGTGGGGCTTTGAAGAGCTGATTAGATTGTGAGGACCCTGCCCTAGTAGATGGATTAATATGTTGATGGTTTACTGGTGGTCATGGGCTGCATTCTGAGGACTTTAAAAGGAGAGCGTATGAGGAGCTGTCTCTGTCTCTGCTCCACTGTTCTGCCATGTGAGACCCCTGTGTCACTGTCACCACCACCAGGGCCTTCACCAGATGTGTTCCCTGGACTGTGGACTTGTCAGCCTCCAAAACTTAAGCTATACATATTGCTTCTTTACAGATTACCCAGTTTCGGGTATTTCTATTATAAGCATCAGAAACGGACTAATACAACTAGTCTTATCTCACATTTTTGGTATAATTTCCCAATAGTCTCCAATTCCTTAGACCCAACTTGGAAAAATCCTCACAAATTTCTTCCCATTAATTCACTTCTCTATAAATTACTCATCCTGAAGATGCTTTCTCCTATTTTAACACATAAGATATATGCTTTATAGAGGTTGTTCTTATGGCACTGTAGAAGATGATTTAGGGTAGAAGGCAAGATTGAATATGGAAAGGCAGTTTTAATAGGGCTATTTTAATAGTCCAAGTATTTGGAGACAATACAATACTTTAATTATAAGGGAATTAAAGTACTAGTGAAAGAGTTCTGCTGCCCTGTACTTCATTCCTTTGTTCCTACAATGTTCTCTCCAACCTGTTTAATCCCAGGATATCTCTTTTTAATCTATTTTACAGTCCGGTGCCAGACTATTCTTCCCTAATACCCCTGCCTCTACTGTATACTTTTACATTCTTTTTATCTTTGTGACCTTGAGCAAATATTTTTAGTGATCTCTGAATATTTAGCTTCCTCATCTGTAAAATGACAGTGATAATAGCCTGTGTCATGGAGTTGTTGTCAGCATAAATGACACAATCTATACAAAGTGCTTATCATAGTGTTTTGCACATGTAAGAGCTTAGTAAATGTTAGTTATTATTATTTTAATAATTGTTTTTAACCCTTTTTATAAACTGGTATTATGGATTGAATTGTGTCCCCCCAAAACTCAATCCCCACTGTGACAGTGGTAAGAGCGTGGGAAATCCTGTTATGGTAGTTGAAAGGTGGGGCCTTGAAGAGCTGATTAGATTGTGAGGACCCTGCCCTAGTAGATGGATTAATAAGTTGATGGTTTACTGGTGGTCATGGGCTGCATTCTGAGGACTTTAAAAGGAGAGCGTATGAGTTCTAGATTGACACTGTTTTCTGTATTTTCCATTCTTTTTTATCTCTGTGCTTCAATCTGGGTAATTTTTACTGATCCAAATTCTAGTTCAATAATTCTCTGTGCAGATGTGTCTGATTTGCTATCAAATTCATCCATTGTTTATTGTGTTCTAGAATTTGTCTGATTTCATATGTCTTCACTGAAATCTTGATCTTTTCTTCTAGTTTTTGAACATATTAATTATAGTTAATTAATTAATTCTTTTTTTATTGTTGTAAAACTATATAACATAAGAATTTCTATTTTAAGCATTTTAAAACATACAATTTTGTGGAATTAATTACACTCACAATGCTATGTAACCACTGCCTATATCTATTTCCAAAACTTTTTCATTATCCTAAACACAAACTCTGTACCCATTAAGCAATAACTCTCATTATTACTTCCCCTCCATTTCTAGTAACCTCTAATCTACTTCTGTCTCTGATTTTTTTTAAATTTATTTTTTCTTAATTGACCTATGATAATTATATATATTTATGGAGTACAATGTGATATTTGGGTACATTTTCACTTGTGCAAAGATCATATCAAGGTGTTCAGCATATCTATCAGCTCAAACATTTGTCACATCTTTGTGTTGGGAACTTTCAGCATCCTCTCAACTAGCTACTTGAGGTTATACAGTAATTTGTTGTTGGCTGTAGCCTCTCTGTATTGCTGTAGAACACTAGATCTTATTCTTTCTAAAATTAATTGTCCTTTATCCCCACTCTCCTTACCGGTTTCTAACAACCACTATTCTACTCTCTACTTCTATGAAATCAACTTTATTAGCTTCCACATATGGTGAGGACATGTGGTGTTTTTCTTTCTGTGCCTGGCTTACTTCACTTAGCATAATTTTCTCCAAGCTCATCCATGTTCCTGCAAATGGCAGAATTTTATTATTTTCTATTGGCTGAGTAGTATTCCATTGTCTATACGTACTGCATTTTCTTTATCCAGTCATCCATTGATGGACATTTCGGTTGGTTCCAACTCTTGGCTGTTGTAGAGCTGCAGTAAACATGGGAGTGCAGGTATCCCTTCAACATGATGATTTCCATTCCTTTGGATAAGTACCCAATAGTGGGATTGCTAGGTCATATTAACCATAGTTATTTTAAACTCTTTGGGGGTTTATTTCTATGGTCTTTCTTTTTTCTCTGATTTTTGGTCAATGGTCATGATTGTTTTTAGCATGCCTCATAATTTTGGATTGGATACTGGACATTGGTATCAAAAGGTTTGGATACTTTTATCTTCCTCCTAAGAGGGTTAAATTTTCTTAGGACAAGCAGATATAGTACAAGCAGATCACTTTAATTCTGTAGAGAACAAGTTTTATGCTTTAGTAGGGCTGATTTATGTCTATTTTAGTTTTGTCTCTACTTCTGAGGTGCAGCCCTTCTGTGTGTCAAGTGAAAGCACTGAGTGTATGCCAAGGCCATTTCACCTTGGTGGGCTATAAACTCTAGTGTCTGTCTCTCAGCATTGTTTGGCTACTAAAATCTCTGTTTAGCTTTTTAACTTCCCAGCTGCTATTCTGCTGAGGGTTTTAGAAGTTCACCCTGTGCACATGCAGCTTAGGAATTGTCGAATACCCTCTGCTTTCTGCTCGTATTCTATTCCCCCACAATGTGAATTAGCAAATAATCTCAGAGAAAAGCTGGGGTACATGTAGAGCTCACCTTGGTTTAATTCCCTTCTTTCAGGGATTATAGCCTTTCAAGTCCAGCTTGCAATGTTGCTCTCCAATGTCTTTAAGCAGTTGTTTTATGTTTTCATTCAGCTTTTTGTGGTTGTTTTCAGTGGGATAACTAATACAAACTACTCCATCAAGGCTATAAATAGACGTCTCCATAATATAGCGTGCACAATTCCTTTGTACAGCAAGCATTTTATAAATGTAATGGTTTACCTCTAAAAGTGAATATTACTGCTCATAGGTCACCAGTTGTTCCATGCATCCCACTCATTCAGTTAAGGAAAAAGACACATGGAAGATTAACAAATGAAAATTTCCTTTCCCCTACTTTCTCAATACTTTTTTTCTTAATCACAGAACAAAATTATTCTTCCCCCCTTTTCTTCTTTTTTGTTTTATATAAGATATTTTGTTAGGTTTCTTACGGTTCGTTCTAGTGGAAAACAGTCCTACAGTCAGTTATATATTTTCCCATATCCTCTTGGTATCTCCTCTGGGTTCATAAATGGCAGTGTGTGTGTGTATGTTTTTCTTTTTTCTTAGGAGCATAGAGTGGCAGTTAGGAGCGTAGAGTGGCAGCTCTCCAAGAACTTGTTCGACTCCTGAGACCTGGTGGGAAAGGGAAAGCACTCATTTATGTCTGGGCAATGGAACAAGAACATACGAAGCAGAAGTCCAAGTATCATAGAGGAAACAGAATTAGCCAAGGAAAGAAAGAGGAGATCATCAGTGACACATCAATGCAGGGGTTGCTTGTGGAGCACATGCCTGGCAATCAAGACTCAGCCTCTTCTGTCCCCTCCATTATTGACTTTCAGGAGACAGGATGTAATTCAAGGAAGGCTGCTAATTCTCAGCTGCCTATTCACATTAACAGGACTTCTTTTCACTCTCAAGATGTACTGGTTCCCTGGCACCTTAAAGGAAATCCTTGTAAAGACAAACCTGTTGAGCCATTTGGCCCAGCAGGATGCCATGACTCAAGTCCTGTGTTTCATCATTTCTACCATGTGTTCTGTGAGGGAGAATTGGAAGCTGCGTGCCAGGCTTTGAGT
>NW_007737367.1:5484-11749 GCF_000696425.1 Galeopterus variegatus | reverse complement strand
TAGGATAGTATAAGAACATAGTATGCATTTGGGAAATGTTCATTATTAATCCCAAAAAGGCCCAAGTGATATCCAATTTAACTTGTTAATGATATAATAAAAATGTACGTTCTTACTTACGTTTTTGTTTGCTTGTTCTTATCAGTTGAGACAGATGTGTTAAAATCTCCCACTATAATTATGGATTTCTCTTTTTTTCCTTGTAGGTTTGTCAATAATAGTGCAAATCTAGAAAAAGTCCAAATGTCTATCAACAGTAGTGTGTGTGAATTATAGTCAATTCACACAATACCTTACTACAAGCAATTAGAGCTGCTCCTCAATTTATGATGAAGTTATGTCCCGATAAACCTATTGTAAGTTGAAAATATCATAAATTAGAAATGCATTTAATAGACCTAAACTACCAAACATCATACCTTAGCCTAGCTTACATTAAACGTGCTCAGAACACTTACATTAGCTTATAGTTGGGCAAAATCATCTAACACAAAGCCTATTTTATAATAAAGTGTTGAATATCTCATGTAATTTATTGAATACTGTACTGAAAGTGAAAATCATTATGGTTGTATGGGTACTAGAGGTGTGGTTGCTACTGAATGTGTATCACTTTCATACTACTGTAAAGCCAAAAAATTGCTAAGTTGAACCATCATAAGTTGGGGATTGGTTTATACTTACAAGCTACAATATAAATGAGTCCCAGAAACATAATTCTGATTAAAAGAAGCCATACACAAAATAATACCGTATGACTTCTGCAGAGTTCAGAAGTACCCAAGATTACTCTCACTTCTGACACCAACTACAAAGTTAGGACCCCAATAACATCCACACTTCCAATGCCAGTTGCAACTTCAGGGTTTCCTAAGACTAACTCAGGTTTGATAATTTGTTAGAAGGGCTTACAGAATTCAGTGAAACTGTTATACAAATGGTTATGGTTTATTATAGCAAAAGGATACAAATTAAAATCAGCCAAAGGAAGAGATGCATGGGGCAGAGTCCAGGAGAGTTCCACACAGGGAACTCCCAGTGGAGTCATGGACAGAGCTGACTTTTCCTGGCAACATTGTATAACAATACACATGGAGTGTTGCCAACCAGGTAAGCTCATTTGAGCCTTGATGTTCAGAATTTTTATTGAGATTCAGTCATGTAGACATGGTTGACCATACATGTGGCTGATCTTCAGTCTCTAATCTCTCCAGAGATGGAGCTGATACTACTTGGCCCAGGGTACCCAGATAAGCAGACATGCTTATCGGTCAGGACATTCCAGGTGCTAGAGATCACCTCCCAGGAGCTGAGGACAAAGGCCAGTTCTCTCTTTGGATAAGGTTAATTCTTTACTACACAATTTCCTTCAGGTATAATTTCAAAAACTGGCAATAACAAACTGTATTTTCACAAGGCTAATTAATAGTAAACTGCTTGGAGAGAATGAGTGGGTCTTCTGGGGTGTTCACAGTGCTCTCTTTTTACTGAGGTATATACACTTATAATTTGTATACCCTTTTATATGTATATTATAGGCTTCAAAATGTAAAGCAATTTGTAACAGAGTTCTAAAATAATGTACAAATAAATGTTTTAACTATCATTCTACCCTCGTTGAATTATGAGCTGTGTAAGTGCAGGGAAGGAAATCGGGGGGATGAGGTGGGAGGGAATCACCTTTCTATGGTGGTGTTACAATGTCCCGTCCACTCCCCCCCACAGTGGACTGGCCAGGAAAAGTGGCACTGAAAAGAGCGTGTTGTTAAGTGGAGGAATGATTTGTGTGGAGAATAGGTAAACAGAGGAAGAACAGAAGTTGGGAGGCAGATGGAGAGCCATTGCAATAGTCCAGGAAAGAAAGGGTGAGAACGGAAACTGAATAGCAAAGGTTAGGAGGTAAGTGCAAGTTGGAGAGGTCAAATCAACCAGACATTGCAAACTACTTGGGTGTGAGGGGAAATATGTCAAATATCCCCCATTGCAATCTTGCTTCTGCACTACCAGATCAGCTCCCTGCTTGGTCTGCTGGTACCACCAGGCAAGGAAATCAAAGGATAATCAAGGATAATCACCTAGTCACTTGACCTCACTGGAACCATGGAGGCAAGTGGTCTTTCCATTGGTGTTTGGCTGCAGCAAGGTGGGTATTGTCAGAAAGGGTTCCTGTTACTTGGCCTTTTTCAGGTCCTTTGCCTTTTCATGGAGGGTTCTGTTTTGCCTGTGCCTGTTGGTGGTTCCTGGTTGAAGGCTTCTGCACACTTTTTCCGGGGCACAAGGGAATAAAAGAGAAAAGCCAGGAAACTCAACACTGTGTCATTCCCCAGGAGTCCACCTTCTTTTTATCTTTCAGGCTTTCTATGCTTGTTTGTTGTTTTAAATCCAGGGTTTTAGTTGGAACAGGAATGACATGGCAGTAATAGAGCTTCTCCATCTTGGCCAGAATCAGATGTCTTTTTGTCTTAAAATTATATGAGCTATTTTTTATTATTTGAATACTTGAATAGATTGGTGAGCAGCCTGGAGAAAATTAACACACCAATTAGAAAGAAAAATTCATCAATGCCACAAGAAAAATGATAGTCATTCTGTATGATAACTTCATTTATCCTTTTTTCTTTCTAATCTCTAAAATGTAATGAATTGGAGACATGGATACAATGCATATTAATAGGGTCTTATTTTCTATTATCAACACTGAATTATTTTATAAGCTATTAATGTCATTATTTTTCAATAAATAATCAAATGGCAATTTGTGGAGAGAGTTATGTTAAATAAAATGACTGAAATTGAATCATGCTCAAAGGTTAACCCAGCAACTTTGGGGAAAAGATCTCAACAATTTAATCCATCACTACAGAGATGAGCACAATTTCCCAGGTCTGTTGATGATTCAAAAAAAGAACCTGATCTCATGTGGTTTGAGTTCACCTGGCTGAGTGCCACCTGATAACCACAAATGCCATTATTCAGAAACTCATCTGACTCCAGAGCAAAAGAAATATAAAGACCTGTGTATGCATTTTTTATAGTTGCATAAGAAATTACCACAAATTTAGTGACTTAAAAACAACACCCATTTATTAACATGCAGTTTCCAGTATGGCTGGATTCTCTGCTCAGGGTATTATAAGGCTGAAATCAAAGTGCTTGGCCAGGTGGATCCCTTGTCTGGAGGCTCTAGGGAGATTTCTGCATCCAAACTCATTCAGGTTGTTAGAATTTGGTTTCCTATGGTTGTAGGGACTGGGGTCTCTGTTTCTTTGCTGACTGTTATCCAGGGTCCACTCTCAACACCTTACAGCCATTTACATTTCTTCTCAGGAGTCTTCCTCTGCCTTCAAGCCTGCAATGGTATGTTAAATCCCATTGTGCTCCACATCTCCCTGACCTTCCTTCTGCTGTCAGCAAGAGCAAGGACCATGTTAAGAATTCTTCCTAACACAACCTACATCCATCAGTCTGTAAAGAGTGAAGTTCACATTCAGGCACTTCTGGGAATTCCCAGAGGGATCTTGGTGGTGAGAAATTCTAGTCAGTTACCAAGTGATACTCACATTTTAATCCTCTTTTCTCTTCCTGGGCCCTGCAGTGTCCTTGTCCTCTTTCACCCTTGCAGCTTCCATAAACTTCCTTAAGGCACCACCATTTTCACCTGGTGTGGCCGAAAATTTCACCAGTGCCAAAGCAAGAAATTCTGTGAGGAGTCCTATGATGAGAAGTGGGGTGCGGGGGGGATTGTCCTCTTTCCCCCTTTTGTTTGCATGCTTTAAAATTAGTGTTAAAATATGAACACTTCCATGATACAGTTTTTTGTTTTATTTTTTACTTTTACTATAACCTATAACTCTTTGTCCTTTTCTCCTTGGGCATCTGGCATCAATTAATGGGACCAGTCTAAATGATGAATCTAATTGACAGAAACAACCAGAATCTCACTTGGACCAGATTTCCCCTAGGGTGTCTAAGCTTTGGCCTCATTAATTATGACCACTAACTTCACGAGGGCCCTCGGTGTTGCCCAACAACCCTAACATATTCGCTGGTGTGGTGGCTCTCCCATGCTCCTAGATTATTTCATATTTTCCACCCTCCCTTTCTGCAAACCTCCAAAACCTCCTCCCCAGTGCCCACTCTTGGCAGAGGACCTTCCTCCTATTGGACTGAGAAATAGAAGCAATTGCGAGAGCCCTTCCATGTTTCCCCACATCCGTCCACCCACATGCCTGTGTGCCCTTGCATCCGCCTTCCCTCCTGATGCCACAGAAGCCCTCGTGCTTCTCAGAGACCAAATCCTCCACTTTGCACTAGTATCTGTCCACTGTCCCCTGCACAAGAATACGCCTCCAGGCACTGACCAGAGCCCCCTCCTGCATCTGTGATTTTCCCTCACATTTAGTCATACAATCAAAATACAATTAAAAAATCATACTATAACTTTTGCTTCTTAAAAAGTAAAAACATACCACCACTTTTGACCCTGTATTCACCTCAAGCTACTTCTCCATTTCTCTTCTCCAATGTACATGAATATTTGAGGATTTTGACTCCTCTTCTGACTCTGTCAGAACTCACTCAAGCAGTTTTCCCTGTTAAAAAACTGGCTTTGTCAGCCATCACTGGCCTCTTGCTAGACCCAGAGGTTAATTCTTGGTCTTCCTCTTGACTAACACTGGAGCAGTAATTGACACTTGTTTCCACATCTCCCTCCTAGTTGTAAAGTTGCCTTCATTTGGCTTCTAGTACCCAGTGTTCTCTCAGTTATACCGCCACCTCAGAAACCATTTCTTCTCAGACTCTTTGGATAATTTACCCCAATTTTCTCATACTGATATTTCTTTAAAAAAATCACTTTTTAGGGGAGTTTATGACTTTAAATAACATCAATATGCTGATAGCTCACAAATTTATATATCCAGCCTGGATCCCTGTTCCTGAACTGTAGTCTTGTATTTCCAGCTACCTATGTGATGACTTACCCTCACTGTCTAGGAGTCATTGACCTTGACAAGTCTCCTGCCCTTACTCTTGAGTCTCTGGGAGCTCCAGAACCATCTTACATTTTCACTGCCTCAGCCCTAGAAGCAACCATTTCTCCAAAAGGACCTGATTTCTTATATTGGAGGTGTATTTAGAAACCAAGATTTGTGCTCATTGTTCCTGAGTTGTATCTTCTTGGTAGTGTATACATGTCTCTATCTAGCTATCCAACATTTCACAGATCTATATCTATCTACCAATCCATCTATATATCTGTCAATGTACATCTGTCTATATCTGTATATCTATGTGTATATATACTGATATCTTTGACTCTAATCCTGCAACACAAAATTTATCTAGCTCAAATTATCTACAACTTATTTCCTTATTTCTTCTAGCTTAGTATACATGTATAGTAATGTCAGAATTAGGTGCACAAAGCAAGCTAGGTAGCTAGGTTACAGAAGCCAAAAATGAGCCATTAGAGCAATCAAGCATACAAATTTTCATTGTATATGGTTCCTGTTCCCCTGTTATAATTCGCTGTGTATGGCTCCTGTTTCTATGCAATGGTTTTTGTTTCTATGAGGTCAATGGTTTCTCACACGGGAGGTAGTCTGACAATGAGAATGGAGCACCTATCCAAGATGGCATTGGTATTGCTCAGGATTCTCTGCTACACTTCCTAAGGGACCCTTTCCTGTCCCAACTAGGTCATATCCCCTTATTACACTTGCATAGAATTCTGCACTTACTCTGTTACATTAATGATGGTTTTGTTCACATTTCAGTTTGTATCATTCATTTCATATTCCTCTTCCCATCACCTCTCTGCAGGCCATGAGCTCCAAAAGCCCAGTCAATCATTGTCTTTCACTCCCCACTGTGCCTGCCACCAGCAGGTGTGAAATCATTAAGGAACGACAAAAGTTGCCCAACAACCCTAACATATTCGCTGGTGTGGTGGCTCTCCCATGCTCCTAGATTATTTCATATTTTCCACCCTCCCTTTCTGCAAACCTCCAAAACCTCCTCCCCAGTGCCCACTCTTGGCAGAGGACCTTCCTCCTATTGGACTGAGAAATAGAAGCAATTGCGAGAGCCCTTCCATGTTTCCCCACATCCGTCCACCCACATGCCTGTGTGCCCTTGCATCCGCCTTCCCTCCTGATGCCACAGAAGCCCTCGTGCTTCTCAGAGACCAAATCCTCCACTTTGCACTAGAATCTGTCCACTGTCCCCTGCACAAGGATACACCTACAGGCACTGACCAGAGCCC
>NW_007737367.1:4075-5245 GCF_000696425.1 Galeopterus variegatus | reverse complement strand
GAAGAGATCTTCCAGTCTTTTATTCACGTGCTTATCCTGAACGTGGATGTAACACTGACATTCATACATTTCTCTCTCCTCCAGTCTTCAGATTCATTTTCTTTTTTATCGGAAAGCAGATCCTTTTGTTTCACTCTATAAGCTATATTCCTTTCACAAAGCAGTCCCAGCTCCCAAAATATCTTTTCCTGTCACATAGAAAGCTTAAAAACATATTGTCCAACACTGAAACAGGCAGGGCCACATATTTTGAAGATAGGACATAAACCACTCTTGGCATCTTTTTTTTTTTTGAAGTGTTTTAAATGCACTTACATATTCCCGACCTGTTATAGATGGCCCAGAAGGCACCTGCTGACTGCCCACCCATCCAGCATTGCCCACAGCTGGCCCTCTGCACCCGCCGTCAGGGCTGATGCTGAGGGAGGGAGTCTCAGCTGTTGCCATTTCACACAGACAAAATGAGGACCACAGGTGAAATGTCTTTGTTCAAGAGACATGTTTTTGCAGCTAGACACTTCTTCCCTGTCAGGTCCGAAGTCTATGACTACAGGACCGAGGCGAGACCCCCACACCACCTGAAGACGAATTCAGCCCACAGGCTATTCAGGAGAGAAACGGACAAGGCCCCAGTTAGGAGAAAATGTAGGGCAGAAATATAGTATCTTTTCCTCACCCATCGCAAGGTTCATAAAACTCCAAGAACGCTAATTTAAGGGACATCCCTGCAGTTCTAAGTACAGTCTAGTTAGTCTGACTAACTCAAACGGAGAGTCTGGGAGAGGAAACAATGAATGACGCACCCAAGAGCTGGCAGTTCCTGACCCCTCAGGCAGCCCCAGGAGGGTGTCTGGGCGAGGGCGGGACGGAGGCGTTGCACTCCATTTGTGTTTGTCGCTGTGCTCCAAACTTCTGGATGCAAACGTCGTTCGCACCCGCCCAGAAAAATCAGAAACAACGCTTGTGAGTATCAGTGCCCCTGGGCGAGACCCAAAGAGAGGGTGCAGGCACCACCCACAGGACTCCAGGACGCCTCCGGCCACCGATCCGCAGAGGCCCCGCCGCCCCCAAGGCCCTCCCTCTCCGCCTCCTCCCGCGTGATGTCGCGCTGCCCTCCTCTTCCCGGGGCGCCGCGGTGCGGGCACAGCCTGCCGAATGGACCCGGAGGCG
>NW_007737367.1:3542-4023 GCF_000696425.1 Galeopterus variegatus | reverse complement strand
CCTTCAGGAGAAGAGGTGTAGGGAGGGGGCCGGGCCCTCTGGAGCCCCGGCGGAGAAGAGGGAGCCCAGACCAGGGGCAGAAGCAGGCAGAGCAGCGCCAGCCACGGAAACGCTGTCCCCGGGGGCCTGGGAGCGTCTGGCCCGAGGGCAGCGGTCTGCGGCAGGGCGGGAGCTCCGGGATGCTGGAGGGGGTGGGGGATGACTCCGCCCTCGATCCTCGGCAGCCAATCCGCTCTCCCCGGTGGGCTTGTGACCCCGCCCCGGTCCGTGCACCTCTCTAGCGATCCGTGATGCTTCCCTCCCAAGCTTTGCCTGACAGAACCAGGCTTCCTATCAGTTCGTGCCAAGCAGTATTTCTCTTACCACTCGCCGGTCTCAGGATGCCTTTCAGCGGGAACCGAATCCCGAGACATGGCCTCAACGCTGTCTACCCACCCGGGGCCACTCCCCAGGGTGTGCCCATCCTTGCTGCAGCAGCCTA
>NW_007737367.1:0-328 GCF_000696425.1 Galeopterus variegatus | reverse complement strand
TAGGCCAACATTACGCTGACACCAAAACCAGATAAAGGCTTCACAAGAAAAGAAAACCACAGACCATGAACATGGATGTAAAAATCCTCCACAAAATATTAGCACATTGAATCCAACAATGTATGAAAAGAATTATACACCACAACCAACTGGAATTTATTCCAGGAATGCAAGGCTGCTCAACATTTGGAAATCAACAAATTGAATCCATTACATCAATAAGCCAAAGAAGAAAAACTATATGATTATATCAACAGATGCAGAAAATTTTTTTTTACAAAATCCAACACCCATTCATGATTAAAAACTCCCAGCAAACTAGGAATAG
>NW_007737366.1:39971-53810 GCF_000696425.1 Galeopterus variegatus | reverse complement strand
AGTGTTTCAACACATAAATTTTGGGGGAACACAGTTCAGTCCATAACTAGCTCTAAGGCACAAAGACACAGAATGACTCAGCCAGAGGATGATCAGCCCCTCAACTCTGGCATGAGGGACTCACAGAGCAGCCAAAGTGGCAGAGGAGAGGGTATGCATGGGCACAAAAGCAGGGGCTCCCACATCCCCAGCTCGATCCAGCCACTGCTGCTGCTGGGTGTCCAGCCTGTCAGTCCCAGAGGCCAACAACGACCCACTCCAGTGACCATTCCATGAAGTGAACAACCAGTCCCTGGTGGCAATTTATTGTATTGGACTCTTTCCAACCTGAAGGAGGCAATAATTGTGTTGCAGGAACAGACACATATCACAAGCATGGGCTTTCCTTTCTTGCCCACAAGGGCTCAGCCAGCACCACCATCTGAGTACTTATAGAATGCTGGATCAACCAACAGGGACTCTCAAACGAGGCAAAGGGATCTGCTGGTTCTGTCACATTCAGCACCAATTTGGAAGTTGCTGGCCTGAAAGTCAGCGGGTGGCCTCCTGCAGATACCGTTGAGGCACCAGCTTGCAGACTGTGTGCTGCAAGGATAGGGTGCCTGCATGCAGAAGCCAGCACACCCTAAATAAGGACCATTGCAGGTTGGTGTGTCCATGGCAGATGTGATATATGGGTCCGGAATACAAAGATTGGAAGCAAAGTGGCCCTGCTCACCATCACTACTAAGGCCCCATTTAGGGACTTCATGCTTCATGTCCCTACAATTCCAGGATTTCTGGGTGAAGAAGGGTCTAGTTCTCAGAGCAGGAAAATTCTTCCCAGGAACACATAAAGAGTCTCATTGAAATTGAAGCTATGGCTGCCATTTAGAAACTTCAGGCTCCTTAAGCCGAAGGACCAGAAAGTAGTGGTGGTGGGGCAGGGTACACTGGCAAAGAACATGATATTCAGAAGGTGGGAGAGCAGCTGCCACACATGGGCACAGAAAAGAATATGTTTGGTACTTAGGTGACAAGCTGGAGCATCTGTTGATGCTCCCACACTGTTTAAATGATAAATGTGAAAGTACAGCAGCCACAGGCTACGAAGGGACACAGGCCTGCCCCTCAGAGAAGGATGTCTGGGTCACGCCACCAGGCAATCTGCCTAAACCAGCAGAGATGTAGCCGAGGAAGAGGGAACCTAGATTAGATGGTGTCAAAGGGGACCAACCATGGCAGCGAGAGTGGTAGTTCTTTAAATAATGCTTCCTATATCACTTTCTCCAGGAAAAATAGGATCACACAGAACCCTGCAGAAGTTCTTTCCATGCAGGGCAAGCTTACTACAAGAAGCAATGTTTCTGAGCAGCGCAAGAGGGGACTGTAATGGTCCCCTCTGGAGCAGATGCCCATCTCCCAGTGGATGGGAATATTGGCTGCTGGGGGCTCATAGCTGGGTACCTTAATGGGCAGCGCCATCAGCCACAGAGAGCTGCCTTGCCCAAGCTCATACCCCTCCAATGACTGGCTTCTGCAGGGATATATGAGGGCACTTCAAAACGTTCATGGAAAGATTTGCATTATCTTTTAATTCTATCTTTCCATGAAGTTTTTAGGTACCTTTGTATATGTGCAGCTCCTTGTCCTCAGTTTGGTACTGCTCTGATGGGTCATCCAGTGAGGAGCTCCTGCAGAACCAGCCGAGGGTTCAGGGCTAGCAGCATTATAGGACAACTATTCCCTCTGCCCCAAATCCTGCCTTCCCCACTTCACCACATGCACGTCTCCCAAGGGCACTCCCTGGTAGACTTTTGTACCCTGCTCTGGCAGAGTCTGTTTTCCAAGCAGCTATAACAAGACACAACCCTTTCCTAAAACAGATCTGAGAGTGGGCCTGCATTCAGAATAGTTCTTCTACAGTGCCCCTTACCCACTTCAAACATTACTGTGGCTCACTGCTCTCAGGTGAGATACATACAAGGCATCCTACAAAGGGAGTCAAGGTGTTGCCTCAAAAGACTACTTTTATGATTAGTCAAGGCCACTGAACCGTAGGACTTCCAGCTCTTCTCTCTCTGACAGATATTTCTGTTAATGCTGAAGCTTGGCATTAGAAATAGCGTGTTTGCACTGTGTCATGGTATTCTAAATGCAGAATGGACAAAGCAGTCGAGGTTAGTGTCATTTGTTTTTATGAATGTGAATAGAGTGCTTCGTGGGGCTACCAGATACTTTAAGATATGTAAGTTACACAAAACGTGCTGATAAAAATCTTGAGATTCCTTTTAGAGTCAAAGTGTTTTATTCAATATGACAGCGAAGATCTATTTTATCAAATCACAGGACATTTATTCTAATTGCTATCAATCATCATCTTCTTTCATCTTATAGAATATTGCATTTTTATCTTATTTGTTATCAAGAAATGTGTTTTAAAACTTATGAAGAAGACACTTAGATGCTAACTCACAAAAGCACACAGCGGTAGATAGTTTTCTCATCCTTTTCTCAAGGTGTGCGTGAAAACGTGGTATAAAGATTAATGGAAAAACAAGTACCCTCACACCTGCCCATGTTTTTGAGCAATTGATAAATAAGAGAAAAAAGGAAGGCAAGTAGGAAACCAAAATATGCAAATGGTTGACCTCCCCAGAGGGTGCGGAGGAAGCGTCACCCCTACCCCCAAAATGACAGCTGCACATCCTAGAATTTCTTGGTAGGTCCCAAATTCCAATATTTGAGCCTGTTACCCTCAGAAGAGCTTGCAGGGCTGTCGGATCACATGTCTTGTTCGTGGAAGAGTCCTGCGACTACATGCTTTCTTGCTCAGCCTTCATGCCACGGAGGCTGCAGTATCCTTGGCTTCCTGACCAGGTGCTCCTGGCTGGCCCTTTCCCCAGTGGTTCCCAGCAGACCTGGTTCCTGGCAGTGATGCCTTTGCTTTACTTCCAGGTCTATTTTTGCCCAGAATTGCCAATCCCCCACCAACAGCCTCTGTTCTTTTTCCCCAAGGACCCTCACTGGTTTTCCTAAAGGGGGGCTTCCCCTGCCCAGTCCTGGCGCCTTTGAGTCACAGCAGCATCCTTGCCAGCGGGCCACCAGCCCATCTTACCACTGACCAACAAGCCTGTTTTTGCATCTGCGGAAAAGCGCCTCATGTGATCATCAGAACCTCAGCCAGAGGACACATGTGGGCAGGATCTAGACCCAGGGCCAAAGGCAACAGGCCCCAGGCGAGGGCTGAGATGTGAGGTCATCGACAGTTGCTGCCGCTTCAGGCACACCCTGGGCGAGTCAGGGGTGCCCCAGGAGACACCACGAGCTCCCATTCCCCTGACATAGCAAAGTCGAGAGCATCAGCCTTGGAGAGGTCAGGAGGCTTAAATGGACATTTCCAATGATGATGTCTTTGCGTTTGTCTCTTGACCCTTGAGGTTATACAAGTAGTTTAACATAAGTCTCACTCTCAGTTCTCATATGTCCTCCACCAAAAAGTATGAAGCCTTGTAAGATTCCAGAAAAATGTGTGCCATTGTCCGTGGCAGCCAGGACTTCAATTCACCACCATCCGCGTAGCAACAGTTTAGCTCAGGGAGGGCAGGGACACCTCTCTTCTTCATTATCCTATCCCTTGTGCTTAGATCACTGCTGGCACCTCGTAGGTGCTAAGTAAATATTGATGAGATGAATGATCATTCTGATTCAGAATGGCAAATATCTAACATTTTACTCCATCAGACGCAGGCACCCATAGACCATGAGCCCTTCTGCGCTAGCTTCTCAGAGCTTGCAAAGATTCCCTTGCAGGGCACCATCGCCACCTGATCAAGGTAGGAAGCTCACCCTCATCCTACACACCTGTCCTGCTTTTAGGGCATGCTCTCCAGCGCTTCCAATCGCAGGCACTCTCTGATCATAGTCAAGCAGAGTAGAAGGGTGGGAAGATGCCACCTTCCGGTATGTGAACCTGTTCATACCAGGATCATGAAAGGGCAAAGGTGTATCCATTCTAAGTTTCTCCCCCTGACTTGCTCCCTGCTTTCTGATGGGCCAGGCTCGGAGCATTTCCAACGTATGCTGGCAGGAGGAAGCTTCCGCTGCTTGTTACTCATGTGTCTCTCAAGATGTTAGTTGCCAGCTGCTTCACGCCCCCTACCTTCTTGTACTCCACGTGTTGGGTCTCCCTTACTGACTGACTTTTGCAGCCCATCTCCAAGTGGAATCGGGAGTTTATGGAGAGAGTCAACCCAGGGGGAACGTTCCCTCCATAGCCATCTTCTCTAATCCTTTCTCATTCTCCCTGCCTCAATGTCCTCACTTCCTAAAGACTATCATGAAATAGCAAAATTTGGTTTAAGCCCCCAGTCTGTCTACTATCATATTTGCTGATTCCCCCATCGCCAATACATTTATGACAGTATTCATAACTGACGAGTTTTGGCCATGCATTTCCAGCAGAGGTGCTGGCCTCATAATGCCCTCAAGCGTACTAGTAGACTAGAGGGAAGCAGATATTCTGGGATGGCGAGGGTTAAGGGAAGACTAAGAATCAGCCCCTTTAATTTTACAGTCTCAGCCATATGGGCTATTGAACGATCTTTTAGTTCAGTCTTTCTCACTTCATAATAATCATAGTCCCCTCCTCAACCTCAACAAAGGCAAATACAATAGCTTTGCATAGTGAAAAAGCCCACAGTTGACCTGGGTGAGAAATGCCCTTTCCCACCCATGAAAATGGCATGGCAGGGAGTGGCAGCTCCGGATCAGGCCACCAACTAGACTGAGGCTGGAGCAGCTGCTTCCGGCCACACTGTCCTCACTGTCTCTCCCAGATCACTTACTCTGGTATCAGGTTGAGCAAAGCCAGGAAAAAGTAAGCAAATTAAGTGTTTACTTGGCATTTGAGTGTTGATAAAACGCTGGCCTCTGTGTTGTTCTGGATGAGGCAACTGCCCCCAGCCTAGATGGCCCTGGGTGCCGGCAGAGCCGAGGAGCAGGTGCCGGCTCTTAAGCAACACCCAGCTCCAGGTTTTCAGTCCAGTGTTTGCTCACTTGTCCCAGATGTTTGACTCATGAGGAACCGTGTTTATAAGTCTGGCCCAGGGTGACTTAGGTTGAGTGGTACCCACTGGTGCAGGTCCCACAGCAAGAGAAAAATCCCGACGCCAAGAGTGACAGGAGGCCACTCACAGGAAAGAAAAGGAAGGACAAAAAAGAGCAGACCCAAGTCAAGAAAGCTGCCAGGTCATTGAGCTGACGTGAGCTTGTTTCTGCTTGTGGAAAACCAAGATTGGTCTCTGTCTAGTGGAAATGGTCTTCAGAGACTGTCTGAAAAATCATGGACTGTGGCATGGATTTAGAGACATCCTTGCAAATTGGAGTGGCGGAGAACAGAGAACACGTGGGTTACAATAAGAGGCAACTTAAAGCTTCACTTGACTGAAACTAAGTCTATTTTTCCAGAAAGGCAAATAAATGAGTAATAGTAACAGTTATCGTTATTGTTATTCCCCTATATTAAGTAAACACCAGCGGGCAGTTTGCCCACTTCTGCTGGTGCTTGTACCTTCTGCCTCCCCGGGGGTTCTTTGGAACAATATGGCAAAAAATGGGGTCTTGCCCTTCTGACTCTAAAAGGAAAGCAAATCATCTAAAATTTTACAGCATGAAAAATCTAATTGAATGATAAAAGGACCGAGATATTTGCACAAAAATTAAACTATCATGCGGAAGGGTATTCTCCCTCTGACTGACAACCTTCTCTCTAAAATCCTGGAGAGTGAACAGACCTAAGTGTTGAGAGACCCACGTTTCCTTCCTGCTCTGCCGTGAGTTGGCAGCATGGCCGTGAACACGACAGCAACCTCTCCACATCCTGTCAGGCTCAGGAGGGGCTCTATGTGCTGTGCCTGCCTTGATCTGAGAAATCAGCACATGTCGAAGCCCTTGGAGAAGAATCAAGTGCTGAACAGAAGCAATGCCTAGAAGAAACTCTAGTGGATAAGGCTAAATTCCTTTTATCTTTGTTCTAGTTTTAATTACATAGGCCCCACAGTCACCCTAGCATCAGGTGTTGCAGGCCAAGAATCCCGTACACCCAGACACACAGCCACCCCTGCACCCCCAGGCCACATAACACCAGGTACTTATTCAGGAAAACTTTCCAGACTGATCAGTTAATGAATATGCAGAGGAAGGAGTAGGAGAAAGGGCAGAACCAGAAATTAGGCAGAGAAAGAAACCCAGGATTAGCAAGGTGGCATGATGACAACCTGCCCCCCTCCCCCAATAAAAGACGGATGGCCCAGCTGCTGGGAGGGCTATGGCCCCTTCAGGAGAGATGCCTGACCAGGGCAGCCCACAACCAATGACAGACTGAGGAGGGGTGTAATTGTCCAGCATTTAGCCATTTTGGGCTAACACAAAAGAATTCTGCCAAGCTGTTTTAGCTCCTGAGCTCCCTACAGGGCCAGCCGAGACTGTTTCTCCTGCCTTGCAGCTCAATCCTCCCTCTGCCCACTCCCATTCCCTCCTCTCCTTCCCACTGGTGCTGATCTCAAGCACACCCTTAGTAAACATTCTATAGTCCAAGCTCCATCTCAAAGTCTGTTCCAGGGAACCTAACTGGTGACAAGTAGGACACAGAGGAGATGGGAATTCTCCAAGACAAAGTGGAGGATGAGAAGGGCAAGGGACACACTCATCTTCTTTTGCCTGTCATCACCCTTCCCAAACAACAGAACACAGTGACAAAGGCACAGGAGCCAAGCTCAGTTCTGTTGCTCACTAGCTCTGTGGTCTTGGGCAAATCAATATCTCAGGGCCTCTTTTCACCCATTGACAAATGACTCTAAGAGGGTACTTCAAAAAGTTCATGGAAAAATAGAATTGAAAGATAATATGAATCTTTCCATGAACTCTTTGAAGTGCCCTCGTACATGACTGTTGAGTCATGATGAGGATCTACTAAAATAAAAAGTGAATGAGCACAGGAGATGGTAAAACTGCACCTGCTAGTGACCATTTCTCTCCCCTCCAGCCAAAGCTTGGAAGGGCAGCAGGAGCTTATTAACAACAGCCAGAGGGTGGCAGTTTCTACGCTGCCTTCAACCCCAGGCTTCCAGAGCACTAGCCGGAAAGGGATAGCAGCTGGATGTGACAGAGACCCCGCCACGGATACTATCTAGTGCCTGCTACGTGCCAAGCACTGTGCCAGTCCCTGCACTCATGGCGATGGACATTAACCGAAGAAATCCTGCTAACAAATAACAACCTCCCCCAGGGAAATGGGCCAAGTAAGAGGAGTCACAGAAGGCCTCCCTGAAGAAGGGATACTTGAACTGAGAACTACGTGATGAAAAGACCTTAGGTCAACAAAGAAAGGAGGAAAGGAGATTCTGAGCTGAGAAAAATGCAAGTCCCAAGATGTCCTCATGGCGAGTGGAGCGGTGGGCGTCAGGCCTGGAGCATGAGGGTGAAGCTGGGGAGCGAGGCGGGGGACGGGGCTGTAGGGATGGGTGAGGGCCACATCGGGCAATTCCCAGCAGGACAGTTAAAGATTACTATCTTTATCCTTAATATGGTGGGGAGCTATGGAAGGGCTTTAAGTAGAGAAGTCAGCTGATGACTCCAGTGGCAGAGGGGGGGGGAGTGGAAGGGAGGCCAGGGAAGGTAGCTTTAATGACAGCTGGCATTGATTGATTTACAGTGTGCCTGGCACAGTTCTAAGCATTTAAATAAAGTGCAGGCACTATTATGAAATGAAACAGTTACTAATAAGATCCCCAATTTAAAGATGAAGAAACTAAAACACAGAGAGAATAAACAAACAGGATTCCAACCGAACTGTCTGTCTACAAAGCCACACACTTAATAACTACACAATACTGTACTACAGGTAGACCAGATGGACTGCTATTTGAGGAATCCAAGTTTCAGTGATAGTAATGGAGCTGGAAAGAAGTGGATATATTTTGAAGTATATAGGAGATTTTTTTTAAATATGGAATTTACATATTGGTCATAAGGATGTGGGAAGATGGCATCAGGGATACTGCTGGGGTGGCAGTGAGAGATGGGGGGACACTCACTGAGTTGGGGGGCACTGGAAGAGAACCGGGGCTGTGTGTCAGGACTGGGGTAGGAGGCAGGGGACAGCAGGAGTCCAGTGCATTGGACCCACAGAGCATTGAGCTGCCTATGAGAATCAAATTCTCATAAGGACAGATAATTTTATCCTCCCACAAGATTCTGGCTCTTTCTGCTTGGTTATGACCCATTTGGCATATTTATTTTTTTAATATAATACAGCTAGTGTGCATGCAGGGGAAAAAGCCACTATCTCCCTTCACGCCTCTTTTGAGACGAAAGCATGCTCACCCCTCCTCCGCCCAGGGTGACAGTGCCAAGTCACCATGTAAAGTGTGAAAGTACCTCCTATGCAATGTGAGGACATCCAGTCAAGTAGGAGGATGGGGAAGAGCAGAGATTTTTGAATCAGACTCCAAGCTCTACCGTTTACGAGTTGTGAGACTGTGTCATTGCACAATGTATGAATCTTTCTAAACTTCAGTTTTTCTCTCTGCAAAATATGGTTACTGAGAGGATGCAGCAAGATAACATATGTAAGATACAGCCAGAGCCTGACAAGACATAGCCAAGCAATGGTAGCAGCTCTTATGTCCAGTTGCAATCCTATTAGATGACCACTCTGGGATCAGTGTTCATTTCACAGCCCGCGTCCCTGCAATTTTTAGGATTGCTTCCGGTTACCTCCTATTTTTGTTTTCCTGATGCTAGGTAGGGTCTCTCTGGCAAGGATAGTGGTCAGAGACATCTCCCTAGACAGAATCACTCATCATCTCAAAGATGCTTTGCTCCTGTTTGGTCACAATGGTGTTTACCATTTGTTTCCCTGTGTATATAGGAAGCCCCATCTATGAAGTGTGTTTCATGAGAGCAGGAGTTTAGGGGAGAAGGAAAGAGGTTTATTTGAAGAAAGTCTCAGAACTTGAAAGGTGATTTTGTGACACAGACAATGGACAAGAGCAATCCCCTCTGCCATGCGTCCTCCTATTTCCTTAAAGTTGGTTCCAAGGGGAAAATGTCAGCACCTGCTGGAATTCCTGAGGAGTCTTTTCTGGAGAAAGAGATGGTATTGGTGTATTGCTTCCATTTAGGAATTTTCTTTGCTGAAGTCTCCAGAAACTCAACCTGTCTCAGAGGTTGCTGGTTCCCATGTGTAGGGCCCTTTGTGAGGTGATGACAAAACAGGCCACTGATTTTGTTGCTGCTCAGGACACTGGAGACGTCTCACCTTGAGGGTAGGAGAGGAAATGAGGCAGGTGTGTCCTTTAGACCTTGACTTCAGTCCAATGGTTTGAAGGAAAGAGGGATTCCTAGATATGCCAGGCTCTGGGAAGGAAAATGTGTCTGCTGATGAAACCTTGGGGAGCACAACCATGCTGATATGGGGACAGGATGGGGGAGGGGATTTCCAGAGACAGGAAAGAGTGTGGTGTCTTTGCCAAGATGCCTCAAGGTTCTATCACTGCACAGAAACAACTAGCTAAGTTTCCCGTAATTGTCACCATCTTCACCTAAGAGAGAAGAAACACTCATGTGCAACCAGTTTTCTTAAAAACAATCATTTCCTTGAGAGAAATGAGGGAAAAAAATAAATGTATGCTTTTGTGTGTATCGGGAGAAACAGAAAACAAAAGAAAACCCATGCACCTGACCCCTAGCTACCCTTTCTCAGGATGGGAGGGTCATGTCTGGAATCGCCGAGCTGGGGATCATTAGCACCCCTGCATCCCTGTTTCCTGGAATCTCCTAAAAGAAAATGGCAAACCAGCCAAGATACTTGACTGAGGTTTTTTAAGAAAACATATTCTCAGTTTGGGTTGTTTTTTGAGGGGAGGGCTGGAGAGATGTGGTTTAAGTGAGAAAATTGTTTGCGGGCAGTGATGGAAATAGTGACTCTCTTGACCGTTCTGCATGACTCTGGCGGTAGTTAGAGGAAGCAAAGTGGAACGGTGTTTGCACATTACCTGGGGAACATGGGCAGGGTGGACAACCGATGTGAAGGGCTGGAGCCAAGAAAACATCATTCTGCGTCAGTTATCAGGGTAATTCCATAGCTGGAACATGCGACTAGTTACTTAAGGGGAAGATGGGAAGGGTCCAATTTCTGGAGCCTGGCTAGATTTCGAAATGAAATAAGAGATTTGACTTCATCTCATTTGCTGCCCACACTCCCCAGAGAAGAATGCGTCTCAGGTGTCCGACATCTACCCATAGTAGACCTCAAAGGATTTATTTTCATGCTCTTTTAATAAGGTCAGTCTATTACATGTCAACCAAAGTCTAGACTATTTGACTTGACCTTGAAGATGGTTTCAGAGAGTTACAGTTTATAGTACGTACAAAAGCATGAACAGTTTCCATATCTCTGAATAAACCCAATAAATAATCATAACCATGATGAGAGACAGTTTTAGTTGTTTGACCATCAAAATCAGTTTTTCTCTTTGATGTATCTTTGGGATTACCCTTCATGGTGCCATGTGTGTTACTCTCTCTCCACTCAGAGAAAGATAAATGAAGGGCATATTTCATTTGTTTTATTTTTTGGCAGATGGCAAGTACAGGGATCTGAACCCTTGACCTTGATATTATCACCTACATGTTCTAACCAAGTGAGCTAACTAGCCAATCCTTATATTTGTTACTATATTTTGAATTAAAGACTCAAAAATTCTACCTACCTCAGCCAATCAGTGGAAGATTCTGAATTTATGAAGACTACAAAGAACCTGGTCAGGACAGGCCATTTGGACATGGTCAGGTCGCCCCCTCCGTAGTCCATTCATTCTCTTGGCCAATCAACACTTATTGCTTACCTACAAAGTGCCAGGCATAGGGCTGGGCTCTGTGCATTTCGAGATGAGTAAGACCCCACCCCTGAATGGAAAGCAACATCCATAACACCATGAGAAGTCAGAGAAGGGAATGGTTACTTCTGATGGAAGTCGCTAGAAAGGGAGAGTATTTTTTTATACGCAACATGAATAAAATATATTTTTATTTATTTATTTTTATTGTAACATAGTTGACTGTACATATCTCTGGGATAGAGCATTGAATACCAATACCTGTGTGCAATATGTGATGCTCAAATCAGGATAATTAGCATATTCAACAATATACAATTTCTTTTTTTTTCTTTTTTTTTTTTTATTTCCTTTTTGTCTTTTTTTGTGACCGGCAACAGATCGCAACCCTCAGTGTCACGCCCATACCGGACCGGGACCGGCAACGGGATTGCAACCCTCGGTGTTGCGCCTGCACCTCGCTCAGCCAGTGAGCGGCCGGTCTGTATGTGGGATCCGAACCCTCGGCAGGAGCGCCACCATGCTCCCAAGCGGCGCACTGTAGCAGTGCGCCACCGGGCCAGCCCAACAATATACTATTTCATCATTGTTTGTGGCCCTTTACCAGTTCCTTCCTTACCCTCATCCCCTTTTCCACCCCTCGTAACCCACCTGGTAATGTGGGAGAGTATTTATGTTGGGCCTGGAAGGAGAGGGAAGACTTTGGCAGGGAGCACTAGAGGGCTAAGAAGCTCTGGGTAGACGACTTTCCAAGTATGAGCAAACAGGGAAAGCTGGAAGCGAGGAAAGGGGAGTGTCTCCCATGGCGCTGCGGGGGATGATGGTGGCAAATACGTGGCTGAAAATCAGAGGTTCTTTGGAAGAAATAAGTTTGGACTTTTTTTTTTTGTAATAGCTGAGAACAAAAGAAAATGCGGGAGTGGGGCAGAAAAGATGAGGGGTGTTGTGAGAAAGGCTGTCTGCTGTCAGTGTGAAGAATACCTTGAAGAAACAGATTAGGAATACAGGAACAGGAGTCAGGCAATACAGACCTGAGCCAAAGTCCAGGAGGGAAGCTGTGAGGTGCTCTGTGGGATGCCATCCAGAAAAAAGAAAGGAGGAGGTGCCGGAGCAAGCTACAGTCCAGACACCTGAGCTCCGTCCCGGTTCCACGTGTGGCAGCTGGGGGCCTAT
The DNA here is from genome assembly GCF_000696425.1 of Galeopterus variegatus. NCBI lineage: Eukaryota > Metazoa > Chordata > Mammalia > Dermoptera > Cynocephalidae > Galeopterus > Galeopterus variegatus. The sequence goes on along the minus strand of NW_007737366.1, from coordinate 41,757 downwards.
GAGCAGTGGTTTAGCTGACATGGCCTCCAGTTCCTCTGGAGTGAGAGGAAGGGGCTGGGTGAGAGCCTCATGCACCAGCACCCCCTGTGAGCCTCTTGATATATTGTAGGGAAAAAAATGCCCCTGGCAATGGTGGTTCTCAAACTCAGCATGGGCTGGAATCACCTCGACACCCTGTCAGATGGGTCACCCAGGTGCCACCCCAGAAACTCAGATGCAGTTGGAGGTTGTCTTTGTAGCTGTGCAGCACTTTGTGAAACCCTAATTTCACATCTGGAGTGCTGTCTGACTCTCAGATGGGAGGTTGGTGGCCAGCCAGGAAAAGCACATTCCATCATCTGCCCCCTCCCCACCATCTAGTGAGGGGATGCCCTCAAGAGGCCACCGAGTCTACCTCTCTCCCTTTCTAAGAGCCTGCTGAGCTCACAGGATCACCAAGAGCCAAGATGCAAAGCTGCAAGTTTCAGGGCAGCTGATGTGCGGTGGCACAGGATCCCCTGTCTGGGTGCTGCCGGCTAATGGTGAGGGCCAGGCTCATGGCAGTCAGTTGGCAGCCTTGCTGGACCCTCATCACAGCAGCAGGTGGGGCCAGTGCATAGCACCCTATTCTATGACACAGCCACAGGCCTCGCTGCCACAGTGCCACCCAGCAACAGCTTCTGGGAACTTGCAGGAAACGCAGAACTGTGGGCTCACCCAGACTCACAACTCGGAGTCTGTATTATTTCAGGATCCTGAAGTGATTTCTTTCTGTGTGCATTAAAGTCCAAGAAGCCTCGGTCTTCACAGCTTCAGCTGGCTGTAACTAGTCCTTCCCCATGCCCAGGGTAAGCAGGGAGGGGAGGGAGAGAGGGGAAGAGAAAGGAGAAAGAAGAAAGGAGAGAGAAAGGGAAGGAAAGAAGGAGAAAGGAAGGAAGGGAGGCAGGAGAGAGAGAGAAGCAGCAGGCGGAGCCTCTTAGCGCTGGTCCAGCTGTGACACCTGCCCTTTCTTCTTTCCCTCTTTCACATGTAAGCTTTGACCATGTAAAGCAGGACCAGAGGGTGGGGATTTAAAAACCTTGAAATGAAAGACCTCCTCTGTTTACCTTCCATTTTCGAGAAAAAAAAAAAGAAGAAAAGAAAAGGAAAGATAAAGGGCCTCATTCGCTGTTCCTGTGAGGGGCATTAGCCCTGTGGGTTGCAGGTGTCTGTCCCGCACACCCTGGAGCAGGAAGTGCACAAAACCCGACAGATAACCTGCAGGCAACTCATTAAAACCCTCAATTAAGAGGATTGGCTTACACCTTTGGGGGAAAAACAAATACTAAGAAAACAGATTAGCACCTGGGATTTAACCTCTTCTCTCTTCATCCTATTCAGAGCACTCCGGTGGCTCAGGACATCCATGCCATTCCCTAGGCAGAAGTGGTGTGCTGGAAAGGGAGGTGGCAGGGGCACTGGCTCACAGGGTCTCCGTCCAGAGATCCAGGCTCCTTGTGCAGAGGCTGAGTCAGCTGAGCGAGCCCTCTCACCCCGCCGAGCCTCGATTTCTTGGCCCGTGCACTGGGGATTTAAAAATACGAACCTATCTGCAATTGTTTGAGGAACCTCCATACCATTTTCCATAGAGGCAGCACCATTTTGCAGTCCCACCAACAATGTATGAGAGTTCCTTTTTCTCCGCAACCTTGCCAGCATTTATCGTTCACGTTGCCCGTCCTTTTGGGGTCGTATTCATGAAGTCTGTATATGACCCAGCTATCCCACTGCTGGGAATATACCCAGAGGAATGGAAATCATCAAGTCG
>NW_007737366.1:38977-39219 GCF_000696425.1 Galeopterus variegatus | reverse complement strand
AAAAAAAAAAAAACCGGGAGGGTTGGAAGAAGACATAACAACTACAATTCCATGAAGCTGATACGACAAGCAAACAGAAAGGACATTGTTGGGTGGGAGGGGGGAGAGGGAGGAGGGAGTAGGGTTGGAAGAAGACATAACAACTACAATTCCATGAAGCTGATACAACAAGCAAACAGAAAGGACATTGTTGGGTGGGAGGGGGGAGAGGGAGGAGGGAGCACCCGCCCCAGTTCTGAGCT
>NW_007737366.1:33509-37977 GCF_000696425.1 Galeopterus variegatus | reverse complement strand
ACAAGCAAACAGAAAGGACATTGTTGGGTGGGAGGGGGGAGAGGGAGGAGGGAGGGAGGTTTTGGTAATGGGCCACAATAATCAACCTCATTGTATATCGACAAAATAAAATAAAAAAATAAAAAAACCCCAAAATACGAACCTATTCTGCAGATCCTTGCTGCTCACCTGCTAGACACTCCAGAGAAACGAGTTCCTGCTGCAGAAACTTTGATCGTGGCCACTGGACTAGTCTAGCGAGCACCAGCAAGTGGGTGGTTTCTCCATGGTGGGAAATCGCAGTGAAGGATTTCCATGTTTTGAAGCCATAATGCAAACCAAATAGGAGCCTGAAGACTTCAGGGGAGCTTTGGCGTGAGGGGAGCCCATTCTGGTTTGGGAGGCACCGGCGCCATCTCTTGGAGCACAGCGGTGTTGACCGCGTGGGCTGGGGAAGCCTCCGGGTCCCAGGCAGGGTTAGCTGGTCCTCTGCTTCCCTCCGCTGTATTTTCAAATGAAAGCCCCGGGGCTTTTTCCCAGGCCAGTATCTTTTGCTATTGCTTCATAATTATGTCCCTATAAGGGCCTTGCATGTGTGTGTTCTCTCTTGCATCCAAACCATTCTTTCCCTCTAGTTTCATTCGGGCTTTGGCCAGGATCTCCAAGTTTCAGTACTAGTTTCTAAATTTGTAACTCAGCCCAAATTGCCAAAGAACTAATTTGCTAAGTGGATCAGGTTTATCCTTCTAATACAGAGGGCCTTTCTTCTTATACCCTGGCTCAGGCGTCAAGCAGCACAGCAGTCAGATCCTGGACCCTGTAGCTAGACCCCTGGGTTAGGATCCCCCCTCCACCCAGCCTCCCAGTCACCTGATGAGTTATTTAACCTCTCTGTGCCTCAGTTTCCTCACTCCTAAACTGAGGCTTGCAGAAACCAGCTAGACTGACTGAGTTCATACCTATGGCACTTAGAACAGGCCTGTGATATATCAAGAGCTAAGCATTTCTGTCATCGGTTTCAGTGGCTGTTCTCTCTTGCAGCACTTATGACGCTGGGATGTGATCTCACTCAACCTGTCTGGGTCACCCACCAGGCAATGTTTCAGCAGGGTGTGTGGTAAAAGCAGCAAAGGTCCAGGCCACACTCAGGAATGCACAGCGTGAACACACATGCCCTGGGATTCAGAGGCAGGTGGTTTGCAGGCCTCGCCATTGGAGCTGTCATGCTCACTGTGAGCTCCCAGGGGTGGGGACAGGGACTGGCCTGTCCATCTCGGCCTCTTCCACCTGTGCAAAAAGAGCACCTGGCCCCTCAGAAGTGCTCAGCTCATGCTGGTTTCCTTCTCTATCTCCTTTAACAAATGGGTTTTGAGTGAGCAAGTGACAGACTGAATGGCTATTATGTTAAAATAACAGGACAGTCCAGGGCAGCCGACAATCTGAATCATCTCTCCCATTTCCTCCACTAAGAATTCACGTGCATACATTTTCCCTATTAAATCTGATCTGTCTGTATGAGTTCTATCTGAAAAGGAGATTAAAAAATAAATGAGTCTCTTACTGCACAGACTCATGGAAACAGGTCACTGGTGAGAGTGGTAGGGGTTCTGGCTCTGAATTTAATGATGTCTCACTAGACAGGAATGACGTCTCCATGTCCCGTCAACCACCAAAAGTGTATGGTCAACGGGTTCTGTGAATTTAAGGACATCTGGAGAAAAAACAACCTTCGCAGATGGCGGTGGTGCTGACAGCACAAACACAGCACCTTTTGTGAAGGACTCACAAGCATGTCACAGCAGGGAAGTCACATTTGTGTGCTTTTGCTGAGAATCAACAGAGGGGACACATCCTGGTCTTTATTTGGAAACCTGACTGCAGCCTCATCCAATAGCCCTGGCCAACTCTGCTCTCCCCTCGGCACCTCATGCCTGACACCCTGTGATTTGGGACAAAGACAAGCCCACATGCAGGAAAGATCCTAATGCACTCAGGAGGGGCCAGGCTTGGATCCTGGAAGGCACAGCCAGTGCAGAGTCTGCAGGAGGCTTGTGTTTCAATGAATGTGAGGTCCCCACCCCTCAAGAGCCATCAGGACATCTGCTGATCCAAAGCTTCTCATGTTGGCTCTTCTTGGGGAAACCAACTCCAAACTTCTCTGCATCAGTACGAACTAAAAATATGTTTCAAGGGAATTAGAGCTCTGAAATTGCAGCCCACAAGATACAGACACATGCATGCACATGCACATGTGGGCACACACACTACACACGTGGACATAGACACACACACAGAGCAACATTCAAAAAGAGAAGTGTGTGCCCACATGTTCAATCCCAAGATCTCTTTCCAGGCCATGCCTGGGCTCATGGAGGAAGCTGACCAGCCTCATAGTGGCTTCCCAGAACCTCCCCATATTCCAGACTGTGGAAATCACTTCTCTGCCTTTTGGCTAAGATCATGTGCAGAGTGGGGAGAAACATTAAAACTAATGATGATTTTTGATGGCCAGAGATGCTTTATTTACCAAGGTCCTGCCCCAGGGTTATAAAAAAAAAAAAGTCTCTTTTCTGCCAATTTTAGATCAGAATACAGGGAGACAGAGACAGAGAAAGAGAGAAAAGGAGGGTGAGAGGCAGAGAGCCAGGGTCTCTATAGGGAAAGAAAGAGTTTGGACATTAATTCATTTTATAAATAGTTATTACATTCTTGTTAAGAGCAAAGTTTGTCACAGGAATCTTGGAGGCAAGAGAGAATTCAAGGAGCATATGGGGCCACTCTCCCCCTTCTCGGGGACCTTGTAGGCCGGCAGGTAGAGAAGTGTTAAGGCACCTGAGTCCTGGTGATGCCAGGCAAGCTGAGAAATGCAAGGGACAAGGCCAGGGGATGGAGAGGGGACTTTTTTGGCTGAAGATGGTCAAGGAAGGTTTAAATGGAGAAAGCGTCTGTTGAGCTGAGCCATGAAATGTAGGACTTTGACATGTGGTAATGAGAGAGGTAAGCCTGAGGGGTCCCCAAACAGGCTGAGTGATGGCACTTGACCACCCCGGCCCAAGAGGTCAAAATCTTGACATTTCTTTGTCCTGGGTTTAGTGCCTGGGGTTATGTGGTCAGGCCAAAAGCAAGAGAGGGGCAGGCAGGAGAGAGCTGTGAGCACTGCTGACAGCCGGGAGACCTGGGGCTAGGGTGATTGGGTCAGGATCCTGGAAGGTCTCATGAACAGGAGACCTGTGAATGGCCAATCCTGAATCCCTTCGTTCTTAGGCTGGAGTGGGAGAAATAGGCTCCGGTTAGCAGCAGGAGACCAGGAAACCCATTTTTCCCAGTCTTGCTCCATGTCACAGGCACTTTAAACAGGTGTCTGTGACTGGCCACCCACTTAAAAGTTTATGGCCAGTGTAATCCCTGTTCTGACAGATGAGAAGCCCATTACCTTAGACTCCCCATCTCAAATGGTACAATACTCAACTTGTGGAAAGCAGGAATGATATTACAAAATGCTTCTAAGAAACTCTAGAATATATTTTCATCAAGGTTATCATAATTCTATTTATATGTAATAGTCTGGACCAATGAACTGAGCCAAAGGGGCTAAGGCTCCCTCTGCCCCAGACTCCAGAGGGGCCTCAGTTTAAATATCCATAAATCGATGATGTGGTCCTTAGGAAGTTCCGTAAGGTGCCATAACAAGTGGCCTCTAAATTATTCTAGAGTGGTAAGTGAAGCCTTAAAAATAAAATTGCTGCAGGCATCAAATCATTTTGGGAATCAGGGCTTTCCCCGCCTGCAGTGGCAGGTGCATGAAGCTGCAGCGCCACCTAGTGGATCCACAGGAGTCGTTCCCGCACTTTGGAGTCATCCCCGCCGAGACCGGTGGTCTCTTCCCTGGGCCGGGGTTCCCCTCAGGCCCAGGCTCTCTAGACTTGGTGACCGTAAGATGTCTTTTAGAAATACTTCTAATGCTAGGGGGACCTTATCCAGTAAAGAGGAGGAGCAACTCCAAACCTCTCCCCATGGACTGGAACTGAAAGGATGTTTCAAAGGAATTGGAGCCCTGAAATTACAGCCCACAGAACACACAAATGGACACACACACACACACACGCACACACAGATTCAAGCAGAAACATAAACACTCACAGACACACACACAGAGATTCACACAGACACGCTCACCCAGAGACACACAATCACACAGATTCACACAGATGCATACACACACATAGGGGCACATATAGACACACACTCAAAGATGCAGTCACACAGACACAGACTCATATAGACACGTACACACAAACAGACACACACACACAGGGACACACACAGGCACATATACACACACAGGGACACACATACCCAGAGACACACAGACACACACACAGATTCATGCAGACACATACACACAGGGACAGACACACACACGTAGGGACTCACACACACACACAAGCACACACCCAGAGACACAAACTGACGCATATGCACACTGAGG
>NW_007737366.1:17039-32955 GCF_000696425.1 Galeopterus variegatus | reverse complement strand
CGCTCACCCAGAGACACACAATCACACAGATTCACACAGATGCATACACACACATAGGGGCGCATATAGACACACACTCAAAGATGCAGTCACACAGACACAGACTCATATAGACACGTACACACAAACAGACACACACAGATTCACGCATACACACACACACAGGGACACACACAGGCACATATACACACACAGGGACACACATACCCAGAGACACACAGACACACACACAGACTCATGCAGACACATACACACACACGTAGGAACTCACACACACACACAAGCACACACCCAGAGACACAAACTGACGCATATGCACACTGAGGGACACACATAGAGACACACAGACACACATGCACACACAGAGAGAAATACACTAGCACACAGGGACATTTGGCAAGAGAGGAGGGTGTCCACAGGTTCAATCCCAAGACCTCTCTGGGTCCTTCCCAGGTCACAGAGGGGAGCCTGCCACACACACTGGCTCCCCAAACCTTGCCATATTCCAGAGGGGGCAGAAACATTACAACCAATGGTCTCCGATGGCCTAAGCTACCTTATCAAGGACCTGCCCTGGTTTAAAGAAATACTCTCCTCTCTGCCAAGCTCAGATAAGGCTGCGCTCAGGGCAGACCCAGCAGAGTGAACAATAGCACCACCAGGATTCTTCCGGTGGGGGCTGGTGGGTTACATTCACAGTGCTTGCCTGCCAGCCCTTTATCAGGGAGACGGAAGGCCCTGGGGTCGGGTCACACACCCCTCCTGTATGCCTATCAGCGGCTGCTGGCCTCACAGGCTTGTAAAGACCTTCCTGGTGAGGGCTGCTGAAGTGGGGGGCCGAGGANTATGCCTATCAGCGGCTGCTGGCCCCACAGGCTTGTAAAGACCTTCCTGGTGAGGGCTGCTGAAGTGGGGGGCCGAGGACTCGGGGGAGGTGCTCACTGCCCCTTTCCCAGGGGGAGGAAAGGCAGCCCTGGCAACATGTCACTGCAGACATGGCTCACCGGGGACGGCTGGTGTGAGGTAAGTCACAGGAGGCCAGGGGAAAAGAGGATTCGGAAAAGATAAAGGAAACAGACTAGCAACAAGCATGAAGTGCCGAACGTCTGCAAGTCCTGACGGCTGCAGGGGAGGAAATCAGCTCTCAGCTGTCAGGAAACCTCATCTTTCAGGCCTGGTGTGAATCTTGCACTTCTGAGCTCTGTGAACTTGGGCAGGCTGCTTAACCTCTGTGAGTCCCAGCATCCCCCTCTGCAAAATGAAGATTCTACTAGTGCCTCACACACCTGTGATGGGGACCTGACCAGTTGCCAGCACGTCAGGTTTACCTGAGTAACCAACCTACACAGTCCTACATGCAGAAGACCTCGAAATGGAGCCACACCCCTTGAAAAGTATGATGGACCTTTATTAATTGTCACTTGAAGGGAGGTGGGAGAGCACAGTCACATCATACCACAGCTAACTTTACTGAAAAAAAAAGAAAAAAGAAAATCTTTGCCCACTTATGTTGCTGAAGCCCCTCACAGCTGGCAGCGGTTCTAACCTCTCCTCTCGCTCCAGTCTCGCCTCTCTCGCCCTAAAACTGATTTTCCCGCAGGCACTCTCAATTCCTCCTGACATTCACAGTTCTCAGCCCCGGCTGCTCATGAGATGCACCTGGAAAGCCTTTTAAAAAGCCCAGCCTCTGGGCCCTACCTCAGAATGCCCAGGAGCTGGGTCTGGACATCAGATGGTTTTAGAAACTCTGAGGTAATTTTACATGCCTTTGGGTAGAAATCGCTGTTCTAAATATTTTTAAAACTGTTTATTTTAAATATGAATTAATGGACCACATCTGGCTTCTGCTAATTCTCCCCCACATGTCCATGGCTACTCTCTGCAGTATCGCGTGTATAATCAATAACCCGGAAACAACCAAAAAATGCATCAGCAGGGGATAAGTCAAATAACCGTGGTACATCCAACCCGTGGAATACTAGGCAGCTCTGAAAAATGAATCAGGATGCTTCCAAGTACATTGTTACGTGGAAAAAGCCAGATGCATGTTCTTCTATATTTTACATAAAATGTGAAGGAAGGGAGGAGTTTATATTCATGTTTCCTCCAATACTCATTTAAAAAACTCAACAAAGATATGCAGAGAATGGAATTATAGTCCCTACATGCTAAGGGGAGCCTGGGAAGATGGGAGCAGGGTGGGAATAAAACTTTTCATCATATACTATTTTATATTTTCAAATTTTTGAATTATGAGAACATGTCACTCACAAATTAAGATACAAAGAGTTGAGAAAGAATGAGGCAGGGCTGGGCACGTTCTAGCCTCCCCTGTCAGCAGGTGGCCCTCACAGAGCGAGTGGCACCTGCCTGGAGCAGGAGATCAGGAATCGCATGGCCTGGGCAGAGGACGGGTCCGGTCAGCGTCCAGGCGCCCCTTGCCCTCCCAGTGGAACTTCTCTGCCCTCCATTTGGAGATTATGGCCCCAGTCTTGGAGCTGTGGGGCCAGCCCCACACTTCCCTCTGGCTCTCCCTGAGCAGGGGTGCTGTAAACACCTCTGGCCTGCAGGACCTGTGCTGGCTGAGCCACCACCCCACCTCCAGCTGTCCTCTGCCCCCACTTTCCTCCTTGAGGTCCCCAGTGCCTGCCACAGCTTCCTTCTGCCACTGACCACAGTACAGGTGGTGGATCGGGATGGTGACTGGAGAGGAGAAGGGGATGCTGGAAATCAGCACAAAGAGGGAGAGGAAAAGGCCTGGAGAAACCAAAATGACATGGCGACAGAAGGTGGAGGCTGAGGGGAGGAATGTGCTGCAGGTCCTGCTCTGGGCTCTGAGGACACACGTGTAAACAAGGCTGAGAGCCTCCGCTAGACTAACTTTCCTTCTGGCGAGGAAGACAGTGAACTTGCAGACAAGTAAAGGTAACGGTGCGACAGGTGTGATGGAGAAAGACAAGTGCCAGGCGGGGTGGCAGTTTTCAGCAGGGTGGACCTGAGGGTGGGGTTCTGTGAGCAGGTACCCCAGGGAAGTGAGGGAGTGAGCCTCAAAGATATCCAGGCAGACAGGTCAGCAAGTGCAAAGGCCCCCGGGCAGGAGTGGTTCTGAGGATAAACAAGGTGCTCAGTGCCTGGACGACTGCAGAGGGTGAGGTAGGGAACGGCAGGCGACAGGGGCTCAGAAGCCATCGGAAGCTGCCAATCAGATTCTGTAGGGCACTGCTGGCCACTCTGAAGATTTTGGCTTTTACTCTTACTCCAAGTGGACCAGGCACCGCCAGAGGATCTGAGCAGAAGAGCAACATAATTGGATGAAGGTTTAAAAAGGATTGTTCTAGCTGCCGTGTTGAGAATGGAGTTGGGGAGGGGAAGAGAGAGAAGAAACAGGGAGAAAAGTTAGGAGAGGTGGCAGACTCTGCTGTAGTCCCTTTACAGTCGCAGGGTTTTGCATCATCCGCCTTGGCCTTGGCCTGGCCTCCCTCCCCCATGGACAGAGTGCTCTTCCCCACCCTGCTCACTGAGCACTGGACCATGTGGCTTGCTTTGGCTCAAGGGACATGAGCAGAGGCCACATCTGAGCGACAGCTTTAAGAGCCGTTGCCTGGCTGGCTCTTACTTTTTTCCCTCTTCTGTAAGAGTGGACATTTCACACGGGGGTCTCCTTCAGCCCAGTCCCAGAGCCACACACCAAACACAGCTGCTGGCATGGGGGGTGGTGAGAGCCAGGTGCTTGTGGTCATAGCCCCTGAGATGGGAGGAGGTCTGCACACAGCAAACCCGCTGGCATGGGTGCTCTCGTGGGGCCGCACCACAGAGGGGTTAGTGGAGGGTGTGAGGTGTGCTGATTCTGTACATCTGAGAAGTGCAGACAACCGGATTTGGTTTTGATATATGGTAAGAGAGAGTTTGATTTCATCTGGGGTTGCGTTAAGTTTGAGATGCTCATCACACATCTGAGTAGAGACGAGTCCATGGAGGATGTCAGCTGTAGATGCAGCCTGGGAGTCGTCGACTCACACTGACAACTCAGTACACACAGACAGCATGTCATGTCAGGAAACTGAGTGGGATCAGCCAGAGAGGGGTGTAGAAGGAGATTCTGAGGACTGGATGTGGGGCACCCCGGAATGTGTAGGGTGGAGATCTGAGATGTCCTTGAAGGAGAAGTGGGCATTGAGCAAGGCGGTGGTGCGTGCAGGGGCCCCTCGGGAAGAGGGCACATGTGCAAAGACAAGGAGTGACTGGTGGCAGTTCAGGAGGTGGGCAGTGGGAGGACTCCCTGGCTGGCGAGGCTTATCCCAGCACTGTGGCCCTTCTCTGTCCAGGAGCCTTCCACTCCATCACTCACATCTGCTGCTTGGTGGCGTCTCTCTGGGGTCTTTCCTTGTGAACAATCTCTCATGCGCCCCAAGACTTAAGTCTCTAGCATCCATGACAAACAGCTTTTCCCTGCCCTGGCTCAACCTCTGAGTCACCTTTCCCCATTTCTGACCTAATGATGGCTTCATCTTCCCCAGTTATGATTCCCAGTGGCCCAACCTTGCCCCAGCTCCAATCTCTATGAGACTGTTTTTATTACCAGAGATTTTCTTATTGTGTAAAAGGCATGAGATTTGTGCAAGACTTCTCTCCCTCTATGTCAGCCTTCCCTGCCCTGAAATTCGGTGTTATCTCCCAGTGCTCTCACCACAGCACCCATCATCCAGTCCTGCCTGGCAGTCAGCTCCACCCCACACCCCCAGCACACCTAGAAAGTTAACCAGCTTGCTGTCCTATGAGCCGCTTGGGTCACCTGCAGCCAGTTTCCCCTCCCACCCAGATCATTCTCTGCCACACGTCAGCGCAATCCCTCTAAAGCAGGAAAGTGGCCCTTCTTCCCTCCCCATGCACATGCCTTCTGGGTATCCCCGCCATGGCCACTGTCAACCTCACCAGGACCTCAGTCCCTCAGCAGCTCCATCCCTGCCACAGTGTCTAGAACACTCAAGAAAGGTGAGGGGAGGAGTGTCCGGATGTTCTTGAAGATATTGGGTATGGAAGGAACTCTGTAAGCTCACGTATCTCTACTCTACGCTTGACAATTTTTCTGGGGTGGGAGAGGAACCGGGAAAGAAATGGAGTCAGGAACTGAGGAAAGAGGGGAGAAAGAAGTCTGGAGACCACACTGGGATGCTGGGCAGAAAGAACAAAGCCACATGATCCAGTGGCAAGGACTTAAGCATACTTGTCAAAGTCACAGAGGTCTTGGGAAAGTGCTCTTTAATTCAAGTCCTCAGACACACAGGGATTATGGTGATAATCACAGCAGAGCCAACAGGAGAGAGCGTGCCAGAGGTCTCCCACAGGGGAGGCACAGAATTGGTCCTGCCGTGACAGGTATAAAGGGCAGGCACTTGCTTCACCCCAAGCTACTCACCCTGCCTCCCTCTCATCCTATGGAGCCCAAAGCATCCACAGGCCAAGCACTTGACAAGAGGCACTGAAGACATGATGGAGCAGGCCCAAGTGGTGCGTGGGTTGTGAAATCATCATGCAAACCAAGGTCATGTTGGCATCTGATCTCACTGTGACCATCAACTCATGTAAGGAGCCATGGGGTGTTTCTTGAACTTTTGTCTTGGTTCCTGCTACTGCTAAGACCACCCACTACCTGGACTTCCTTAACCTTTCGGAACAGGAACGAGATCACAGGTGCTCATTACTTTCCTGACTATGCTCTCTGCACTCAGTCACATCTTTGGGAGCTCCTGCGTGCAGGAGAATAGAAATGCAGACTCTTCACCTCTTCACAAGGGACTTCCTGCGACCAGCACGGTAATTCTTCCCCATGGTCCCAATTCCTTCATGCCCCTGTGTGTAACAACTCATCCCCAGCCATGAGTGGCTTGAGTGAGGCTGAACCAAACCCTACTCTAGGAGGCTCAGACCTGGCTGATTGGTGCATTCCTTTTTTTTAAAGCTATAGTGAGGGGTTCAGGGATGGGCATGTGGCCAATCAGCTAGTGAGACTTAATTCCAGGACTCCTCTTGGGACTATCGGGGAGAAAAAAATGCTTTTCTGTTGAGTGGCAGAGAGGCCATGATGGAAGTCAATGATTCTCAACCAGTGGTGATTTTGCCCCTGGTGGGACATTTAGGAATGTCTGGAGACATTTTTGATTGTCATGTCTAGGGGTGTGCTACAGGCGTGTATTGAATAGAAAGCAAGGATGCAGTGGAACACCTTGCAAATGCATAGACCAACCCGCACCCAAAGAATTACTTGGCTCAAAATATCAATAATGCTGAGGTTGAGAAAGCCCACTGTGATCTTAAGAGTTTTAGCAACTGTATTAGTCTATTTCTGTTGCTTAAAATACACAGAACTGGGTAATTTGTAAGAGAATGAAATTTATTGCTTATAGCTTCAGAGGCTGGGAAGTCCAAAGTCCAGGGAACATATCTGGTGAGGGTCTTCTTTGGTGGTGGCTTTACAGCAATGCAGGGGTCTCACATGGAAAAAATGGCAGAGCAAAGAGAGACTCTCATGTGCTCTCCTTTTAAAGCCCTTAGAACCACTCCCATGAACTAGGGCATAGTCCCTACAATCCAATCACCTCCCCAAGGCCCACCTTTCAATCATCACAATAGGATTTCCCACTTTCTCAACATTGTCAGGGTGGGTGCCAAGTTTCCAATAGCTGGAAATTTGGGGGACACAATTTAAGACTCAGTGAGTTTGAGGGAGGGGACATTCAATCCACCACAGCAAATATCTTGATATTACATAAAATGAGCTTGCCCAAGATTGAAGCCTATGGAGAGGAAATAAAGCTGAGAAATGGAGTAAGCCCAAGTTGTGCAGACATCCTTTGAGACCCTGGATAAGCCTCTGTCCAAAGTCTAGCCTGGGACTTTGCAAAGCTGTCATTTACAAGTGAAATTGTCCTCACAGATGCAGTCTCCTGTGGATTCAACAGGTGTTTGTTAGGTGTCTGCCTTTTACTTTCATTGAGGTCACAACAGCAACAGTGGTGATGAGGAACAAATACGTATACAAATTAATGAAGAAATAGAACTGGGGAGGTGGGATTGCATGGGGGGTGAACAATTTAGATGAGGTTACAGAAGGCCTCGCTGAGACCTGGGGACTAGAAGAAGCCGCTCGGTGAAGCTCTGCAGGAAGAGCACCCGGGCATCAGGGACTGCTGGGGCAAAGACCTGAGCCTGGAGAACGCAGTGGGTTTGAGGAGGGATTAAGAGCCATTGGGGGCTGGGGAGCATGGTAAAGATGTGACACAGCAGGCTACCCCCTGCAGAGCCCCATGGGCCTGGCCAGGAGTCTGGGTTTAATTCTAAGAGGGACAGGAAGTTCTGGAATCAAAAGTCCCTGGCAGCTCCCTGTGAGAAGGGACTGGAAACTGACAACAGAGCATCCTCAACTTGTATCCATTACAGCCCATTATGTACGAAAATACCGAGTCCCCGGTATTTGCTCTCCTTAAAGAGTGCGGCTACAGTCACGGTCATGGAATCATTGCAGCATCTTCAGGAAGTCCCAATTTCAGAACCCACCAGGATTGCTATTTAGGTACCTGGCTAGGAGAGAGCGTTTCTGATCTTTAAAGAGACAACATGCAAGATTCTGCTTTCGAAGGGCTTTTTATTTCCTGGCTGGGAGCTCGAGGCATGCACTTGTTACAAAAGACTCCCAGCATGAACTCCCACATTTGTCTCAGTTTCTGAGATACTTTGACATGTGTGCATTTGCCAACAAATCGCTCAGTGCCGGGATGGGAACAAATGGTTTTGTGCAGACTGGGCACCTCGGAGAGGCGCGCTGAGGAGCGAGCAGAGGCTGACGTGGAGCCCGAGGTGGGGGCGTGTTGTTGTGAACCATTCACCCAGAGGGTTTGCTGTCCAGAGCAGGTGCCTTTCCTAATTTGCACAAAGGGGTCCTGTGTGCTGGTGGCATCCCTGCTGGCAGAGGCTGATAGTTAGCCCCGATCTCTTCTCTCTCACCTGCTTTGTAGTAACGGAGAGAAGATGACATTTTTCAGGCTCCCTGCTGTTACATGCAGCCACTGACTATGCTTCAGGTCGTTGAGAGTAAGCACATTTGTCATGCAGCCACTTACAGGAACTTCCCTAAGAGACTCTTGTTATGTGCTTTTTGTTCTGCTTCTTTTTTTTTTTTTTTTTTGGTTTAATTTTTATTTTGTCAATATACAATGTATGTGATTATTATGGCCCATCACCGATACCTCCCTCCCTCCTCCCTCTCTCCCCTCCCCCACAAGAATGTCCTTTCCGTTTGCTTGTTGTAACAACTTCAAAAAAGTATAGTTGTTATATCTTCTTCCCCCCCTCCCCCGGTTTTTTTTGTGTGTGTATGTGGGTGAATTAATTTGTTTATTTTTTAGCTCCCACCAATGAGTGAGAACATGTGGTATTTCTTTTTCTCTGCCTGACTCGTTTCACTTAATATTATTCTCTCAAGGTCCATCCATGTTGTTGCAAATGGCAGTATTTCATTCGTTTTTATAGCTGAGTAGTATTCCATTGTGTAGATATACCACATTTTCCGTATCCACTCATCCGATGATGGACATTTGGGCTGATTCCAGCTCTTGGCTATTGTAAAGAGTGCTGCAATGAACATTGGGGAACAGGTATACCTTCGACTTGATGATTTCCATTCCTCTGGGTATATTCCCAGCAGTGGGATAGCTGGGTCATATGGCAGATCTATCTGCAACTGTTTGAGGAACCTCCATACCATTTTCCATAGAGGCTGCACCATTTTGCAGTCCCACCAACAATGTATGAGAGTTCCTTTTTCTCCGCAACCTCGCCAGCATTTATCGTTCAAAGTCTTTTGGATTTTAGCCATCCTCACTGGGGTGAGATGGTATCTCAGTGTAGTTTTGATTTGCATTTCCCGGATGCTGAGTGATGTTGAGCATTTTTTCATATGACTGTTGGCCGTTTGTATATCTTCCTTAGAGAATTGCCTACTTAGCTCTTTTGCCCATATTTTTACTGGGTTGCTTGTTTTTTTCTTGTAAAGTTGTTTAAGTTCCTTGTATATTCTGGATATTAATCCTTTGTTCTGCTTCTTTATCCTTTCCTTGTTAGCACTACCAAGGACATACCCCGACCACACACACACACACACACACACACACACACACACGGCCTGCCGGGAAGCATGTATTGGACAGAACTTGTGGAGTCAGGAGCAGAAGTGGACAGAACTCGTGGGGTCAGGAGCAGAAGGGAGCATGTGGTCACTTTTTGGACACATGGTTCTGTGCAGTGCATGATGGCTAGCAGGGCCTGGTTGACCACACACACACACACACACACACACACACACACACGGGGCCTGCCGGGAAGCATGTATTGGACAGAACTTGTGGAGTCAGGAGCAGAAGTGGACAGAACTCGTGGGGTCAGGAGCAGAAGGGGGCATGTGGTCACTTTTTGGACACATGGTTCTGTGCAGTGCATGATGGCTAGCAGGGCCTGGTGTCCAGCTGCAGTAGAGTGACCCCAACCCCTGGAGTGCTTTGAAACTTACCTCTCCTGGCAAGACCAGAAGTTGGGATCCAATTGCTGTAAGAGATGCAGGACTTGTCTCTAGCCCAATGTCAATAGTTCAGATTCATGGCTGGGGAGCACTGATTCTTCCCCTGGCAACCCAGTGCTCAAAGTTCAAGCCTTGCTGATTCAGTTCCTATGACATGGCAGGTGGAACCTGACTTGCCAACTCGAGCACTCAACTGTCGCTGCTTTTCACAGTTTTGTAGGGGATCAACGGGATGGCCAGTTGTATGCCCTCTGGGCAGTTATCCAGACATGAATCGAGGAGCTGTGTGAAGGTATTTTGTAGATGGGGTTAGTGTCTATAATCAGTTCACTTTAAGTAAAGGAGATTATTTTTTTTAATCTGGGTGGGTGGGCCTCATCCAGTAAGTTGAAAGACAGCCGAGAGTGAACCAGAAGAAGAGGAAATTCTTGTGGACTGGAATTTCAGCCCCTGCCCAAAAGCTTCTAGCCTGCTAGTCTATTGCTTTCACCCTCACCCAGCCAGACCCCACAATTGCAGAAGCCAAATCCTTGAAATAAATAAATATATATCCTGCTGGCCCTGTTTTCCTGATAGAACCCTATCTGCTACATAGTTCAAGTCCAACTCTTGTTTTTCAGTGGATCTGTTAAAATTAGAGCATCTATGTTTGACCAGAATAACCACACATGGTAAAAAAAAAAACAAGATACAAAGGTCCTGAATTTTCTGACTTTCTGGATCCATCCCTAGACCTGGATTTTTACATAGAAGAGTCAGAAACTCCTTCCTTGATTAAGCTATTGTCTTTCTTCTCTCATAGCCTAACTTAATCCTGAGTATCACATATTTATTGGGCAACTATTATTTGCCCAACAGGTGAGGAAAGAGAACTTCCAAGGAGCTAAATGTTATACCAAGTCAAGCAACCAGCAAGTAGTAGGAATCAACGCACACCGGCGGGTTGGAAGCCCACACTGTCTCAACTAGAATCTACAAGACTCAGAACTTCAGGGTCCTACCTAAACGCTTGCATCTCCCCTCTATCACCTGGGATGAAAGTATTTCTTTAAGAAATATTCTTAGACTTCAGAAAATCTGAGAGTCAACGTGTTCTTTGTCAATGGAATGAAAACAGAACCAGGAAAGTTTTTTCAGGAGAGGGAGCACCTAGTGGATCTCAGGGCAACCAAGGCTGTCTCAGCTTTGCCATTCTTCAAGTCTAAAGCAGTGCACTGCTTAGACAGAACTCACAGGCAGAAGTCCAGAGAAAGCAAGGTATATTAGTGGCTGTGTAACTATTTATTGCTATGAAACAAATTCCCCCAAACTTGGTGGCATAAAATAATAAATATTTATTATCTCACAGTTTCTGTGGGTCAGGAATTCAGAAGCAGCTTAGCTGGGTGGCTGTGTTGCAGGGGATCTCATGAGGTTTCAGCTAAGTTGTTGAGCAAGGCTTAACTGAGGCTGGAGGTTGGCTTTTGAGAGGAGGCTTCAGTTCCTCATCCCATAGGCTTCTCCATAGGGAGATTGAGAGTCCTCATGGCATGGCATTGGTTTCCCCCAGAGTGAGTGACCCAAGGGGAAAGACACACTGCCTTTTATGACCTGGTCTCAGAAGTGTCACACATCTGCTATGTTTTGTTCATTAGGGGCAGGCCATTGGGTCTAGCCTTACTAAAAGGGTGGGGAATTAAGCTCCATCTCTTGAAGAAAGGAAAATCATAGGGGACCCATATTGGACAGAGACAGAATTCTGCACAGACATTCATCAACAATAAGTAACCAACAGGGGGCATTTGGCAGAGGAAGCAAAACCTTCTGGGGAATACCAAAACCCATTGTACAAACGTGAACTCTCAGCCACCTCCCAAGAGGAAATGGGACATCCTCTGACAAGAGCAGTCAGAGTGCAGCACACTCCACCACATTGCTAAACATTGCTCCACAGGACACGCTCCCTGTGGGTGCAAGACCAGAGCTTAGCCTGTGCTTAGTCTGTTTCTCATATTGCTTTAAAAACAGTTGAACTGGAAGGATCATCATATATACAGAAGAGTGTTTGAAATGAATATATATAGCGAATAAAGAAAAGACCACCATAAGGAGAAACAGAACAGTGCCAGGTCCTTAAAAGATCCGAATGTCCCTTCTTGACCCCGTCTTTCTTTTTCCTGCTGGGAGGTCACCGCTATCTTGACTTTGGAATAATCGTTACCTTGCTTCTCTTCACGTTTCATTCACTACTATTGCTTGATTCCGAAACAGTATGTTGTTTGTCTTTGCCTGCTTTTGAAATTTAAGTAAATGAAACCATATTGTATATATTTTCCTGCTACTTGTTTCTTTGGTTCAACAGTAAGCTTGTGAATTTCATTAATCGCTATGTATACTCCATTACGTGGATATACCCAGATTGGCTTATCTAATCTAATGTCGATGGATTCTTGAGTTTTTTCCAGTGTTTATTATTACAAGCATGCTTGTAGAAACATTCTGGTACATGCTTCTTAGTGGACTTGTGGAAGAGTTTCCTAATTTCCTATGGAATGCCCCTAGAAAAGATTTTGGGTATGTACTTCATCTGTTCTACAATGAATGCCAAACTGTTTCCCAAAGAGATAGCCCCAACCGATACTTCCACCAGACGTACATGAGCACTCCTTTACGTCTTTTCCATCCATGTTCTTGGTTGAACTTTTTAATGTTTGTCAGTATGGGGGTTATAAAATTAATATCGTTTTGGTTTTAATTTACATATCCTTAATTACCATGAGCTTGAGCATTCATTGCTCATCACGTTTCTGCTCTTTAAAGGTGAGCTATTCAGTTCTCTTGTATATTCTCTACTGTTTTTTATTAACTGATTTACAATAGTTGTATATTCTGGATACCAGTGCTTTGCAGGTTATATGAGCTAAAACTATCTTCTACCAGCATATAGTTGATCTGTTCACTCTCTTTCATGATATCTTTTAGTGAAAAAGTTTTTAATTTTAATATAGTAAATTTTACCATTATTTCTTTTGTAGTTTGTAGTTTTTATGTCTTGTTTTAAAAAATCCTTTTGCACCTCAAGATCATGAAGACATTTTCCTGCAGTATCTTCAAAAGCTTTATAAGTTGCATTTTCATTTAAGTCCTTAACATACACGTGTAACTGGTTTTTATGTGTGGTATTATGTGCAATCCAATTAGTTTTTTCTGATGTAGATTTCCAATTGTTTAGCTCCACTTATTAAAAAAGTCCATTCTTTCTGCACTGATCTTCAATACCATGTCTGATTATATCAGGTATTCATATATGTTAGATTTGTTTATGGACTCTGTTCTATCCTATTGGTCTATTTATCTCTTTTTGAGTAATCTACACCATTATTCTTAATTACTATAACTTTATAATGAGATTTAGTACCTCGGAAGAGAAAAACTACAAAGTATAGGCTGTGTTTTCTTCAAGAATGTCTTGGCTAGGGGCTGGCCAGTTAGCTCAGTTGGTTAGAGCACCACCTTGTGAAGCCAAGGTTAAGAGGGTTCAGATCCCCCTACCAGCCAGCTGCCAAAAAACAAATAAAAAAGAGAAGTTAAAAAAAGAGTCTTGGTTAATTTGGCCCTCTATAATTTAGAATCAGCCTGTAAAACTTAAAAAACAAACAAACAAATAACTGCCGGGAATTTTTGACAGGAATTGCAGTGAATTTCTAGATCACTTTGCAAACAATAGATATCTTTTAACTGCTGGGAATTTTTGACAGGAATTGCAGTGAATTTCTAGATCACTTTGCAAACAATAGATATCTTTGTAATACTGAATTAGCAAATCCATGAACATGATTTAGATCATCTTCAAGGTTTATTTAGATCATCTTTGTTCCGTTAGATCATCTGTAACATCTGTTTATTTAGATCACCTTTAATGTCTCCAAATGAATCGATATTATTTTCTCATAGAGTTGATCTTCAAGGTTTATTTAGATCATCTTTGTTCCGTTAGATCATCTGTAACATCTCTGTTTATTTATTTATTTATTTATTTATTTTTTTGTCTTTTGTCTTTTTTTCCGTGTCCGGCAACGGATCGCAACCCTCAGTGTTGCCCCCGTACCGGACCGGGGACCGGCAACGGGATCGCTAATTACTATAACTTTATAATGAGATTTAGTACCTCGGAAGAGAAAAACTACAAAGTATAGGCTGTGTTTTCTTCAAGAATGTCTTGGCTAGGGGCTGGCCAGTTAGCTCAGTTGGTTAGAGCACCACCTTGTGAAGCCAAGGTT
This sequence comes from Galeopterus variegatus, assembly GCF_000696425.1. Classification (NCBI taxonomy): domain Eukaryota; kingdom Metazoa; phylum Chordata; class Mammalia; order Dermoptera; family Cynocephalidae; genus Galeopterus; species Galeopterus variegatus. Next base: position 19,125 of record NW_007737366.1, on the reverse strand, counting down.
AAGAGGGTTCAGATCCCCCTACCAGCCAGCTGCCAAAAAACAAATAAAAAAGAGAAGTTAAAAAAAGAGTCTTGGTTAATTTGGCCCTCTATAATTTAGAATCAGCCTGTAAAACTTAAAAAACAAACAAATAACTGCTGGGAATTTTTGACAGGAATTGCAGTGAATTTCTAGATCACTTTGCAAACAATAGATATCTTTGTAATACTGAATTAGCAAATCCATGAACATGATTTAGATCATCTTCAAGGTTTATTTAGATCATCTTTGTTCCGTTAGATCATCTGTAACATCTGTTTATTTAGATCACCTTTAATGTCTCCAAATGAATCGATATTATTTTCTCATAGAGTTCTTACATATCTTTAATAGATTTATTCTTAGGTACTACATTTCTTATACTATTTAATTTTCTTTAAAGTTTATTTAGATCATCTTTAATGTCTTTATTTAGATCACCTTTAATGTCTCCAAATGAATCGATATTATTTTCTCATAGAGTTCTTACATATCTTTAATAGATTTATTCTTAGGTACTACATTTCTTATACTATTTAATTTTCTTTAAAGTTTATTTAGATCATCTTTAATGTCTTTATTTAGATCACCTTTAATGTCTCCAAATGAAGTGATATTATTTTCTCATAGAGTTCTTACATATCTTTAATAGATTTATTCTTAGGTACTACATTTCTTATACTATTTAATTTTCTTTAAAGTTTATTTAGATCATCTTTAATGTCTTTATTTAGATCACCTTTAATGTCTCCAAATGAAGTGATATTATTTTCTCATAGAGTTCTTGCATATCTTTAATTGATTTTTTATGCTATTGTAAAGAATATATTTTTATATTTAATTTTCTAAATGTTTGTGTTGGTGTGTAGAAATGCAATTGAATTTTGATCCTAACAACTTTGCTGAAATTTATGAATTCAAAAAAATAACCTAAGGATTAACTTGGATTTTCCGCATTCATATTTTCTATGAATAATGAAGGATTTTTTTCTTTCCAATACTTATAATTTTTATGTTTTCTTTTCTTGCCATACTGTTCTGGCAAGAACCTCCAAAACTATTCCAAACAGCAATGACAATAGTAAGCATTTTTGTCTTTTTCTTGACATCAAAGTCTTTCCATTTTAAACCTTTAAGTGCAATATTTGCAATATGTTTTCTATAGATACCATTATCAAATTTAAAAAGTCATGTTCTATTCTTAGTTTTCTGGTAGTTAACAATACGTAAATGTTTGATTACGTTTTCTATGTCTATTCAGATGATCGTATTTTTCTCCTATAATGTTCTCATGTGGGGTTAACATTACTTGGTCTTCCAGTATTAACCCAACTTTGCATTATCTTGGTAAACCCAACTTGTTCATAATATAGTTTCTTTTTTTTTTATTTTTGCTGATTTTTTTTTTTTCCTGGTGGCTGGCCAGTGTGGTCGGGATCTGAACCCTTGACCTTGGGTGGTTATACTGCCCTCTAACCAACTGAGCCAACTGGCCAACCCTCTGATATATTGTTTAATATTTTTGCATATTACATTCATAACAGTGATTGGCCTTTTTTGTACTGTCCTTATTGCTTTTTGGTATCTAGGTTATGTTCGCCTTACAAATTGTATCGGGGGAGTGTTATTTCTTTCTATATATTCTCCACAATATTTTGTACCTTGACTATTGGATACACCTCATTAATGAAGCCATCTGACTTGTAGCTTTCTTTGTGGGAAGAGTTTTAACTACTTATTCAATTTCTTTAGTGGCTGCAGAATTATCCAGGTTTTTTATTTCTTCTGGTGTCTATATCGTCTGTTTTGTTTTTTGCATAAATTTGTCCATTTAGTCTGCTTTTCAAATGAATAGGCATAGATTGATTCACAATATCCCCTAATCTTTTAAAAGTCCCTAGAAACTAGAGTTTTATCCTCCTTTTTCATTCTTAATATTATTTATGTTGTCTTTTTTAAAAAAACCAGTATCACTATAGATTTGTCAATTTTATTAATCTTATCAAAAAACAAACATATATCTTTGTTAATTCCATATATTTTAAGTTTATTTTCTTTTTTTTTTTTT
>NW_007737366.1:8975-15967 GCF_000696425.1 Galeopterus variegatus | reverse complement strand
GGAGCGCCGCCGCGCTTCCCAAGCGGCGCACTATCCAGTGCGCCACCGGGCCGGCCCTTAAGTTTGTTTTCTAATTCATAATTTCAACACTTACATTTATAATGTCTCATTTTCTATTCTTTTGGGGGTTTTTTGTATGTTTTACTGTTCTTTTGCTAACTTTTGTAAATGGATATTTAGTTCACTGGTTTTCATACCTTTTTTGTTCCAGTATAAATAGATAAGTATATGTTTCTCTCTATTTGATGCTTTAGCTATATATCACAAATATTGATATGTATATTATATTAAATCATAAATATTTTCTAAATTCATTACAATTTTTTAATGCTAGTATGTTTTTTAGGTAAAATTTTTATACTTAACTTTTTATTGACATCTAGCATAATTGCTTTAGATATGAGAAGGTATATGATTTTAATCTTTTAAATGTGTTGAGATTTGCCTTATAAGCCTATCTGTGGTGAATTTTTGTACACGATTCATGTGTATAAAAATGGGTATTCTTCAGTTGCTGGGAGCGGTATACTAACTAGTTTGTTAATCTTTTTACATTTCTTAGTTTTTTTCACTTGTTTTATCAGTACCTGAGATAGGCATATTATAATGTCAGTAAAAATCTGGTGTAAGAAATTAAATTTTTTTTTGTTACAAAATTGAAATGAAATTGACTCCACCAATGGTGGGTGAGAACTTTGAGTCTTTTAATCTCATCCTCTCCATGGGCTCGTCTCCATCCTTAGGTCCTGGAAGCAAGCCTCTCTGGCCTTCAGTGTCTGGTCTTCAGTGCACACTCACTGCCCCAAACCCTATAGGTTGTTGCTTCAGTGTCAAGTGGAGGCACAGTGGTCCCCAATGGGGCTAGAATCCAGGGCCAGGGCAGAGCTCCATCTCTTATGGTTCAGCCACACCCTGAATTCCTGTCAATTCCCGGGGCCTACACATTTATGATGGTCTAGGTCCCCATAGCGTGTGAATCCCATAAACTTTAATCTTTTCCCATTCTAGGGGTAACTTCTCTTATCCTCCCTCCTCTTTTGCTAATCTTCTTATTGTTTCCTTTTACATTTCATTCTCAGTCTTTCCCCCCAAGAACCTTTAGAGGCTCAAGCTACTTCATGATGAATTTGGACTTGGAGGTAGGGGAGTGAAATGCTGAGACTTAAATTAGGTAATATTACAGAGGAACAGGCATGCTTCCCTGCACACAAAGGTCAGAACCTATGTAAATATAAAAACGAGCTGCCTGGCTTCGTGGTGATTCCGTATCAAGTTCTTCTAATACCACTGATGAGGCAACTTTATGTGATTGAAAGTGTAGCTGGCTAGCATCAAAAACCTGTGTTCAGGGCCAAGCCCGTGGTGCACTCGGGAGAGTGCGGCGCTGGGAGCGCAGTAGCGCTCCCGCTGTGGGTTCGGATCCTATATGGGGATGACCGGTGCGCTCACTGGCTGAGCGCGGGGCTGCTGGTCTCAAAAAGGAAAAACAAAACAAAACAAAACAAAAAAAAAAGAGAAAAACTTGTGTTCAAGTTCAAGCTCTGCTTCTCACTAGCTACACACTCTAAGAAGTGCCTTACCCTCTGGGTGTCTCTACTTCTCATCTTGAAACACAGACATGAATTCCATAAAACTCTGAGGTCTATGAAGTCAGGGCTTATGTTCCATTTACTTTTGTATCTCATGGCCTAATTCTATACCTGCTATTGTAGATCTGATCTTTTTGAATGAATGAATGAGTAACGAATTTTTATTTTTATCTAAGATTTTGTGCTATAATTAACTGAGACAGCACATGGTTAAGCTTTTTGTGAGCTATTAAGCACATGACAAATGGATATTGTTATTATCACCTTTCCATTATATCTCACAGCAATGTGAAATATCCTCAAATATCTTTTCACTTCCTCCATCCTTGTATCTTCAGGTCAGCTCCCAATATTTTCTTATTTTCCAGCAATTGTTTAATATAACCATGCCCAAAGAAACGATAGGGGTCACTTGAAAAAAAAAAAAAGTCTTAGCTATATTTTCCACAACTGTGTATCATTCACATGGCTTATGTTTTAAAATCTGTGCCAGTTTTCACTCTCTACCATCCCAATCCTTCTTAATACCACAGGCTATGGCAGGGCAGGCCTAGAAGTGCTTCTTCAGACATGGTCCATTCATGTAGCAAGTCCCCCAAATCTCACACCTCAGTACTGTTTGGTTCATTAAGTATAAAAACAAACATCCTAGTTTGAACTTATATTACTTTGTAAAGCACCGACCACTTGGTTTCTTTTGTTTTGTTTTCTCCGTGACTGGTATGTTTCTCTCCTGGAGGTTATTGTTTTCTGACCCCATGCCTTTGCTCAAGAAAAGAAAATCTCCCTGCCTGGAATGTGGTCTATCCTTCAAAACCCTCTCCCTTCTTAAATACCACCTCCTTCAAGAAGGCTTCCCTGCTCAGCCCACCAAGAGTGAACTCTTCCTCCTCTTCACACTCACACGCAGACCACACACTGTCATGTCTCGCATTAGAGATTTTCAGTGTGTTTTTCCTTTCTTTCTAGATTATAATCCCTTCAAGGGTAAGAACTATCTAATACCTTTCTGTACCTCTCATAGTGCTGTGACATTGATGACACCTAATAAATGATTGTTGAATAAATGAGAGCAGACATTCTTGCTCCACATTGATTTATCTTGAATTCTAATAATTACTGTAACAGACTTTACAAAAAATCTCTCCAATGGAATCTGACCCAAGTGCGACGAAAAGTGGGAACTGTGTTGAAGAACTGGACAAAGAGGAGGAGAAATTCTCACCAGTTCACAAGCTGTAAACAGAGAGTCAAAGCACACCAAGAGGGGCTTCCCAAAACAACTATTGTATAACACAATTTCTAAAAATACTTGACCTCAAAACATAGCGTTCACTCAACTGAAGCTGAATATTCTGTAGCCTGGATTCACTGGGCTTGGTTTTGCATCACTTATTTACTTGGGGTGTGTAACACTCCATCAGAGAATCGGGGTCCTCTGGTAGGCATCTCTACTGTGGGTTGGTTGTGAGGACTTGGGTAATCATAATAGATCCTTCTCTTGCTGGCCACACCCCCCACCCCCAAACACAACTGAACATCACACACTACCCTGAAGTTCAGCCTCCTTCAGTCTTCCCCTCCTAGTAGTTTCCTCCTGCCCTAGCTGACCTCCTACCATAATACGAGTAATCATTTGTTTGTCCTACGATGGTTGCCCGCCCTATGAGTCTGACTCTTAAGTCAGGCCTTTCTCTGGGAGGTAGAACAGCATAGTGGCTAGTCTTGGAGGGTTTGGAGTCAGACAGACCTTGATTTAAATCCTGTCCCTGCTGCTGACAGCCGTGTGAACTTGGATAAAATGATCTTAAAAAGTGCTCAGTCTTCATTGAGTGAATGATACAAATACCTGGTTGGTGTGTTCTTCTTAAATGGAAACAACTGGAAGCTTAATGTGAGCATGGTCCTGACAGTGTTGTTTTAAAACCCAGTGACACTGCATAATCCCACTTTTAAATGCCCTGTGCCACCTAAGTGTGAATGGGCAGAGGCACAGACAGGCGCAGGGACTCAGGTGAGAAAATACGAGGAGAGCAGGTGTTTCTTCTAAGGAGAACTGTGGAATCGACCAGTGTGAGGCTGGGCTTCGTGGTGGTGTGGAACAATGATTCCTTAAGACACGTTTCCACGGGGAGGACCCTTGCTGCCGCTCTCTCTCACAGGAAGAGGTGGGACCTACCGGCCGGAAACCGGTTCTGGTCTCTGTCCCCTGCGAGTCATGCTTTCCTCTGTGCTGGCCCAACCAGTGCAGTGAAAGTGTCAAAGTGTTGGTGTGGAAGAGGTGGGACCTACCGGCCGGAAACCGGTTCTGGTCTCTGTCCCCTGCGAGTCATGCTCTCCTCTGTGCTGGCCCAACCAGTGCAGTGAAAGTGTCAAAGTGTTGGTGTGGCCACTGCTGCAGCCTTAAACCATGTTCTTCCTCTACTACTAGTAAAGAGATATTTATGTTTTCGTTTATCTGACTCCTGAGTTGGTTCTGAGCATAGGAATGGAAGAACAGCTATTTATTTCTTCTCTGCAAGCCAGGACCCATCCCATCTGAGACCAAGGGCCTCCACCTCTGACTCCAAGAAGCAGAGGCCACTGGGCGGAGGGGGCTCTTCACTGTCGCAGGTTGTTGGAGGGCCCTCTTGCCTTGTCCAGACCATGGCCTGGGCAGCTGGGATGCATTGAAGAGGACCTTCAGCACGTTCTCTGTGTTGTGTATTGGAGGCCACTGGTGTGCCCAGCATGGCTGGCAGGCAGGACTCCGGCCCAGAGACTGAAGGGTGGAGTAGGGAAATGGGAGGCTGAGCTTTGTTTCCTGCTTGATAACGACCAGCAGCCAGGCTTCTGTGCCCTGTAACTAGACATGGGGAGGGCACTTCACTTGACATCCTGTGAAGGCCATAAACATGGTTTAGGAAGGCTATTAGAATTCTGAGTCCTGAAAGTTGTCAGATTTTCCTGACACTTAGGGTGATTTATAATGTTGTTTAACCCCTCAAAGCCTCAATTTCACACCTGTAAAAATATCCCAAAGTGTTATTGTGCAAGTTAAATTAAAAATATAATGCATGCACATTGTTTGGCACTAAGCTATTATCATCAAAAAGTAGTAGCTATTAGTACTATTGATTAGAGAAGATGCTATCCATGGGAGGCTCCTCCCTGGACCTGAAATCTGCATATCAGGAATTACTTAGAACTGGAATGCCAGCCCTCCACCATCTGCCAGCAGCCTGCTCCCTATTCTGATGAGAATGCTTCAAAACCATTGCCCCACACCATAGAAAAGAAGAAAACACCTAGCTTTTTCCTTTCCCTTCACCCTTAATAGAAAAAGAGTGAGAAAGTTATTCATCCATCTATTTCCAACCTTTCAAACAATTTTTGGTTATATTCCTGCCAAGTAAAAAACAAAAATTAGCAAGACAACATCTTTAAAACAAAAAGTTGTCAACATCTTGAAATATCCTGGCTTTCTAGTCAAGAGACTTGACACGTGTTTCATAACTTCTGGCCCCAATTCTTTCTTACACACTGAGCCTATTCCCCTACCCCTTCCTTAGCCTCTACCTCATGAACTCAGATGGAAAGCCGTGTTGGCTCCCAGTCTCCCGTGCTTGCTCGGAGGTGGAAATGGTTCGTCTGGGGTTAGGTTGAATGTCCCTGAGGTAGGCTGTCACTCATAGCTAAGCCATGTCTAATGCTGAGCAGGCTGTGACCAACAACCCACAGGATGTGTGCCTTTACGCAAATGTGCTGCAGTGGGGCAGTCTTTATTCTAAGTGAGAAAATGTAGAAGGACAGTTCAGCAGTCCCATGAGCTGGCTGCTTCTCGCCATTCCTTGGGGACCCACAGTGCTGAACAGATATGATGTGTTTGAATCTCCAAGCAGACTGAGCGCAAGTCAATCTGCATGCACAGAGCCACACCATAAGTAAATTTGGGTAGGTTCTAGTGGCCTCTGGAATGTCTAAACTGCCAATGTGCTCCTGTCCCTTAGGACTAAATGGTACCGATCAAGAGTGAAACTACTAAGCCATCATTCATTTCAGACCCTCTTCCCCAACCTTCTACGTATGTGTATATATGACGTTAATCATTTTGCAGAACCCAAGTTATAAAGGACTGAAAAAGACCTAACTAGCCTTATGGTCCATGTGCTGCTAAACACCTGACAAATAGTCATGTGGTCCTTACCTCAGCACATCCCATATCCAGGAACTCCTGGACAAAGGTTGGCCATTCCATTGGAAGCCCCTCTGTTCTTCCAAAGGGCATCCTGCTGAGCCCACCTTTAGTCCAGACATTACCTTTCTGGATGTTTGTTTATGCATATGGCTGTCAACATTTCCTGACAGCTCAATATTGTCACACAATGAGTGGGGGCCTGAATCAATTGATGATAATGTAATCCCGCTTCCACTAGAGACAGCGAATAGTCCCTCCTGGTATCCCTCCACCATGTGGTCTTGGGTTCCCCCATCACCCTTGTCTCTCTCCTTCAAACTTGCAGTAACTGACCTATACCACTCTTCAAATGTAGGCCCAGAACTGCTATCAGGATCTGTTCAATGCAAAATAAATAAGTCCTCTTTTGCAATGTATTTTAGAAAGTGAAACCTAGGAATGGGCAGTCACGTCACCCTTCCATTGAATTTTCTGTCAATACGAGGCAAAATAGCTTAAGAGTAGAGGCTTGGGAGTCACACAGTGTAGGAACAAGCATCAGTTTCACCTCTTGGGCGAGCTAGGTAAATTATTTAATCTGTCAGAATTTTTAAAACATCTGTATCATGGGGGCAGTTGGAAGGAGTGAAGAGAGAATGGGAGTGGAGTGTCTGACCCACACACAGTGCAATGGATGCTGTCTGACATATCACTGTCAGCACCGAAGTCCTTTCTATAGCTGTTTGACATATCATTGTGTCAGCCTGACCCACACACAGTGCAATGGATGCTGTCTGACATATCACTGTCAGCACCGAAGTCCTTTCTATACGTGTTGCTGCTCAGCCCAGCTCCCAGGTGTTTTGGACACGGACAGAGGTCCTAACATCTTTAAGATGTAGCCCATCACATTAGCCTGTTCTTTGGGATCCTGAATTTCTCATGTGACCTATTGTCATCTCAGCCCCAAGCATCTACAGCCATCTTCAGTGCACTATCTGCATCCTTGTCCTTGGGAGGTATGAATAAGTTCAAGACAGAGGCCTGGGGTTTGATGTTGGGACCTCCCTTCTAGGTGGGCATTGATTTCTTAATGGGCATTCCCTGGCCCTGATTATTTGACCAGTCATCATCTTGTAAAATCTCCAATTCTTTAATGAAGTCATCTCAGAATAAAATTCTGGCTGCCATTTCTGTATTATTTTCTTTAGGGAACATGCTATGTTGCTTTAAAACATAAAAAAAAA
>NW_007737366.1:7756-8361 GCF_000696425.1 Galeopterus variegatus | reverse complement strand
AAAAAAAAACATTTATTTTTTCATAAAGTTCCTACATAAAACAGGCTTCCTGCAGAAGTCTGTAATTCAACATGTTCTAGCACAAATTATAATCAATTATATGGTTTCCTTCACCAGAATAATAGTTCGTAGAAAATTTTTGTGAGAAAATAAAGATATTCTACTTAGTAAAATGAGTTGAAAATTACAAGTTTAAAAAGTTTGCCTAGTTGTTTCTATATAATATTAACTTGGGATGCTTTTTTCTCATTGACTCAAAAGAAAAGAACATGGAACTACTTATGAAAACTTAGCTTTACATTCCTGACATAAACAGTTTCAGATTGGTCAGATTAAGACCATCAGATTTGCTCAAAGAGCGCCATTTTGCCAGCAGGAGAGGAGGTTGGAGAACACAGGGCTTCAGTCCCTCGTGCTGTTGAGTCATGGCTGGCCTTTTAGACAACATGCATTTTAAGGATGTTTGATTAGCCAGAGGGCTTTAGAAATGCTAGAAAGATGGGAAGGATATCCATGGTGTGGTAGGCCAAATTCTAAGATGGCCCCAAGAATCCTGTCCCCTATACAGATGTCCTTTATGATCCCCTCCACTTGAGTGTGTGGGG
>NW_007737366.1:0-6441 GCF_000696425.1 Galeopterus variegatus | reverse complement strand
ATTTCAAGCCGCTGAGATTGTGGTAATTTGTTATGCAGCATACGTCACTGATTCTCACAGGGAGAAGTTAACAGTAAGGAGACCAGATGCTCAGAGAATACAATGGTTTTCCTGGTGGTTGATTTTCATGTGGCCACAGAAGAAACTTCACTAGATTGAGATTTCATACTGAACATTTCACGAGTAGAGACAGATATTTTCTTTTTTTTTAAGGCAGAGGTTCTCAAACATTAGCATACATCAGAATCACTTGTAAGCCTTGTTAAAACTGATGCTGGGCCCCACCCCAGTATGTGATTCACAGTTCTGGGGCAGTGCCTGACAATTTGTCTAAAAAGTTCCCAGGTGGTGCTGATAATGCCGGCCCAGGGACCTCACTTTGAAAACCACTGCTGTATTATAAATAAGAAGTTCTAGTTATTTTTAGTATTTTATTTCTGCACCCAACCTTTTCCATTTATGTGAAAATATTTTGGCAAGATTTTTTAAAACAAGGTTAGGGTAAAGAGAAGGCACAGAACTTGACATACCTTTGAGCAGTCCAAAGTACTTTTTATTCTGTGATTAGTTGTCTCACAACTTTACTTTGGTGGAGTGATAGGAAAGTGATTGGAATAGATTTAAAAAAATTATGTTGTTCTCCCACAGGTGAAGGGCCAGTTTATGGAGCCTACAGGATGCATGTGCTTTCCCTGTTCTCGGTCACACTCCCAGCTCTGGAGTGTTGGCGGTCAAGCTGCATCTGCCATCCGTGGTGGCTCCTGGGGCCCTTGCTCCCAGGTGGCAGGTGCTGCAACCCTGCAGGAGGTGCTTAGGAGAAACAGAGAGTCTTCTAAGCACATCAATCCTGACAAATCACTTCATTGTGAATCCCTTCCAGATGTAACAAGGGCATCAAATGAGCAAAAATGAAGTCTTGACTGAGATTTGGGGATTTTACCAAGTACAAAGCCCAAAAGATTAAAACAAGAAGACAAATCTCTTGCCAGCAGGTGTGGGTTATGCAGGGCTCTGGAGCACAGATCAGGGTAAGCCAAGAGACGGGGAGAAGCAGAGAGAAAAGGTTCATGTAATTTTTATGAATATGACCTGGAGAGAGCTTTGGAATTAGATTACACCAGGAGCAGAGAGTTAACGTTATTTCAAAACAGTTTAAGAATTATTTATTTGGAGGAACTCAGTATTATCATGTTTTCCAAAATTATCCCAGTTCTTCACGCTTTTCATAAGACTTGCTAATAACCTGGATGGGGGAGAGGGCTTCAGGAATCTAACTGGAAACATCTGTTAAATTGAATATGATAATCATGTCTTGTTTTTATTATTCTGCTCTTGATGCAATCTTGAAAGAGAAAATTGAGTGATTATCTGCATAACTTCGTATTTATATGCAGAATGTAGGTGTGCCTTGACCTTGCATTCCAGGACAGATATGACTGATCTTTTCCATTAGAACAGTATGGGTCACCCTAGCTGCCAGCTTTTATGATTTTATTTTCTTATTTTTTTTCCTAAGGAGATACAGGCACTTTGTGGGCCTTTTCCAAGCTGCTACTGAATGATTGATGGTTAGGCTCCTTTCAACCCAAGCAATGTGGGGCGTCTAAAGCTTTGGTAATCGTATCTAAAGTCTAACGACTTTAAGACCATTGCCAGAATATCCACAGCACAGAGGTTTGGCAACTTCATTTAATCATAGCAAAAGGATTACAAAGTGCAAAACAAGCCCTTGAAACAGCTATGAAACGGGCCAGTTCAAAAACTGACTCAGGCCAAGAAGTTGCATAGACTCGCTCCTTCTTACAGTTGCCTTGTGTTACACCCCTCGAATTGCCTCCTCCTTGGCCAAGGTTGGCAGCGTTTGTGACACACAGAAGAGAAAAGATGTCCAGGGAAATTGACTTTAGGCCACAGAAATAAACAGTGCCTATGAGGAAGAAGTGAGAATGTCAGGCTCAGGGCTGGTGACCCCCAAACCATGGTGCCCAGTTTATACTCTGTAGGCAGACGAAAGAAACAGTCGTCCAGGGAAATTGACTTTAGGCCACAGAAATAAACAGTGCCTATGAGGAAGAAGTGAGAATGCCAGGCTCAGGGCTGGTGACCCCCAAACCATGGTGCCCAGTTTATACTCTGTAGGCAGACGAAAGAAACAGTCGGCCTGGTGAGATCTTCTGAAAGAGAAGCCAACAGGCAAATTTAGAACCTGCCCTATAAAGTAAGAAACTGCAGCTATCCCTGATGCTTTTTTTTAAACCACTAACAATACAGTTTGCATTAAGAGCAATAGCTTCTCTGCCATTTAACAAATGTTTTCTGATCACTGTAGGAATTAAGGGTGATTTATGATGAGGCGCTGACCTAGAATTTCTCGATTACAACCTCAGCTTTAGATGCCTCTTCTAATCTCCCTCCATGTACGGGAGGTCTGAGGGGTACTTGTACAGAGATGACTCTGGAGGGTGGGGCTGGAGGGCCTGGGCGATTCCATGGAAGTCATGGAAGAGGCTAGGAATAAGAGAGTGGGCAAGAAGGCCTAGAGAGGCCAGCACTGGTTAGGTGCTAAACATCCCATTTGCCTGGCTCTCACGTGCACAAGTTCCTGGACAAAGTGAAATTATCACACAAAACCCACAACATTCAGCGCATGTTTCTATTAGGCAGTTTTAGTCACTACAAAAGTGCAGATGCAGACTCCTGCGTAAATCTGATTTGCCATGCTGGGCCAAGCTTATTTTATTACATACATTCTGCATCCTAAAAACTAATAACTTCATATTGTAAACATTAAGCATACAGAGTTAAAATTCAAGGCCACATTCTATCATTGATTGTCTCTTTTGTCCTGTGTCTTTGGCTGGCCGAGATCAACTCGTAGTGTATAAATGCATAAGTTATATAATTATTATATAAAAAGGAAAAAAATGGGCTTGTATACTTCATTCTGACAAACGCACAGCGTTTGCGACTCAAAAAGGAAAACTGGAGCCCGCCCACCCCGAATGCCTATGTGATTTCTGATTACGGAAGCCAACAAGGCCATCTCTTACCTGACCCTGTGGAGAGCAAAGCCCCCACATAATGACGAGGTCCTGAATATCAAACAATTCCAGTTAAAGTTTTCTTTTGACAAACAAACAAAGAGATATATATTTTTGTTTCTGAATTCTAACTACTTCCCCTTCCTCCATTACGCTATGTCCTTTCTCGTAACACTGGGTTTGGTATAACACTGACCATATTAAACCTCAAGTCTCTGTGACTTGTTTTCCACAGTCCCCAAGTGTCCTAAATCCAGTCTTCACTGCTTGAGAAGTTTCCTCCCCAGTCCTGTCTCCTCCTCCTCTGCTTTCTCCCATCCCTCCTCCTCCAGCCCTCTGTCTACAATCACACACTCACTCTCTGCACCTTCTCAGTCCCACCATTTGGCTCATAGCTCCTGTAACACTGTAAAGAAGTTGGAAACTTTGGGTCATCATCACAGTTTGCAAGGGCAGATAGCTCTCCGTCTGAGATGTATCTGATTTCAACCAAAACAGCGAAAGCCAATGTGTTCCATATCGACATCCGTGGATGGGTCATAGTTTCTCTTGTCTTTTCTTTTTTTGGTTTTGATATGTTTCTATTTTTAAATACAGGTAGTTTTCCTTAAAATGACATTGCAAATGGTATGTTAGGTCAAAACTGTGTTATCTCTATTGCTTTAGTTTAATATCAGTTCGCACTAGCAGGATCCCAAACTCTACTCTAAAGTTTATACACTTCTTAAGACCACTTTCTTTGGCACTTTGTTCTTATGACTTCGTACTTCTACATACAATGTCTGTTACAAGGTTGGTCCACAGATTATATGTCCATATACACTGCATTTTTAGCTCCTCTCCTTTTCTGTAGTAATACTGTAGTAACTGCCTCCTGCTAAGAGTCTCTGGATCTCTTCCCTGGCTTCCTTCCCCGGCCCCAGTCAAGCTTTTTCATTCCTCTTGAGGCACTTTTGATTCATGTTCTCTGATAGAGTTTGTGGCAAGTTATTGGAGATTGTATGCTGTGGAAAAGGCCTCTGTCAGGTCTTTAGTAGTAAGTGCCCAGGTGGGAAGGCATATGGCTGGCTGGAAGCCTAGTGTTAGGGTATATACCCCCAGTTGGTGAATTCCAGTATGGGTTTGGGGCAGCAAAAAAACTAGAAGATGTCACGGGGAGGGCTGGCGGGTGGGGGGCCACAAAGTTCATCTTCTGTGGGTGGGCATGGTAGGAGCCCATGTACTGGAGGTCTGAGGGGTACTTGTACAGAGATGACTCTGGAGGGTGGGGCTGGAGGGCCTGGGCGATTCCATGGAAGTCAAACTTGTAGGCATAGCGCTTGCCGTGGACTTTGGTCATGATGTTTTTGTCATAGTAGTAACGCAGGGCACGGCTGAGCTTATCATAGTTCATATTGGGTTTGCTTTTTCGTTCTCCCCAGCGCCGGGCAACCTCGTCGGGGTCTGTCATCTTGAACTCCCCGTTGGTGCCTTCCCATGTGATGCAGTTGGAGTTGGAGCTGTCTGACAGGAGCTCCAGGAGAAACTGCCAGAGCTGGATCTGGCCACTCCCTAGCAAAGGAAAGGGACAAAACACCAGTGAGGACACCTTCTGAGGTAAAGACATTCTCTCAGCAGTGACAGAAGTGGGTGCTACTGGTGTGCACCCAGACCACCTTTACCTGGCCCATCTACCCATTCCTCAGCTCAGGGGTGTAGGCTGCTCCTGCTCCACAGCTGCCTCGTCTCCAGAGAACTGCCCTTGGCAGGACAGGAGCTGCTTCACCCACCCCCAGGTATCCCACAGCCAGACAGACTGACACAGGGCACCACAGGCCAGTCCCCTTGCCTCCAGGAAGGACCAGCACAATGATGCCAGTCACGCTCCACAGCTCCCTGTGGGATCAGGCTGAAGCAAGAGTCCAGCTTCAGAGAGGCTTTAACGAGGCCAGAAGCTTCCTCTCCTTCCCCCGCCCCGCCCTGTCCTGCTTCCTCACTCCCCCTCTCCTGAGGACATACCCTTAATTACTCACGTGCACAAGTATCTTTATCCCAAGCTCTGCATCTAGGGAACCTCTCCTAAGAGAATGATCTTTGGTAACCATCAAGCTGATGTAACAGATCCAAGTGCTTTATGGAATGTAGAGAATTCAGACTGGGCAAAATTCAGGTTGGTCGCGTCCATTTCTGACTTCCTTAAAAGAACAGCCAGGCCAACCTGATGTTTGGGGGTTGGAAGAGCTAATTTTTCCTATTTTGTGAGGCAGAAAGGGCCATGATGTGGATGGCAATAATGACTTAATACCATTTATATTGGCTAGGTCAAGCAAAGTAATAAAAGTTACATTTAGGAAATGAACTTCTAAAGGTTTATGGAAAAAATAGAGAATGGAAGTAAACACCGTTATTTCTAACATAACATTTTGCTGGCGCTCAGAAAGCAATTCTGTCAAAACTTTTCCTAGAACAGAATTAACCCACTCAAAATGAGGAAGTTTAGAAAAAAGTTGGCTCCTTTTCAAACCAGATCACCCAGTTCCAGTATTTAGGCAAAGGCATCCTAACGGAAGTCCATGCATTGCCCCCGCGTTGCAATGCCAATTGTGCTAGGCAGCATTTCCAAAAGAAAAACTCAACAATGAACAATTGTGAATCCTCTTGGAAAGCAGAGTGGGACTCGGACTTAGTCAAAGAGATCTCATTTAGCTGGGTGTACAAAGTCAGAACTTCCTTGATCCCATTGCAAGCATATAGATATGGCTTTTATAATGTATTAAATGTAGAGAAAGCTGCTGTCTATATAAACTGTGACCTTCTGACTAATAAACGAGACTTGATCAGAATACTGTCTTGTCTCAATTTCTCGTGTCTCTTGTCCCATCCAATTCCCACTCCCCCCTCCAGGGTCCTCGTTGAATACCCTGCGGGTTGGGACATTTTTGGCACCCAAACGTGGGGCCTGGATATGGGGGACACCATGAGGAAGATGGTGCATCGGAGGGTCGACCACTGAAAATGAAAGAGTAAAACCTTTGTCCTCCGCGGGAACCTGCCGCGTCGGGATTTCTGCGTTGAATATCCCGCGGGTCGGGACATTTTTGGCGCCCAAACATGGGGCCTGGATACAGGGGACACCGTGAGGAAGATGGTGCATCGGAGGGTCGACCACTGAAAATGAAAGAGTAAAACCTTCATCCACCGTGGGAACCTGCTGCGTCAGGATAAGGTGAGTAAGCGCGCCCGATAATGGGACAAGAATTAAGAATTAAGAATCAAGAATCAAGAATTAATAATTAAGAACTAAGAATTATGTTGTCATGACATCTACATAAGACAGTTACAAAAAGCTTTAAAGACGCAAGGACTAAAGGTTAAAACAAGTGATCTATTAAGATTTTTTGATTTCGTGAAGAATCTTTGT
>NW_007737365.1:64128-73532 GCF_000696425.1 Galeopterus variegatus | reverse complement strand
CCCCTCGTCCAGCAGCGCTAATAGGGGACGCCCCAGCCGGGGCCTCGGTCTTACTCAGCTGTCCCTCTGTCCTGTGGGCTTTTCCTGTCGTCAGCGTCTGCCTCCCCGGACCCCTGCCGGTTTGTTTTCTCTGGATTTCTTAGGGCCGAAGGATGGCCTGGGTTCCCCTGTGGTGGGAACTGTGGGTCTTCCCTTCGGAGCGTGGCCTGAGCCTGCGCGGGCAGGGGTCCTGTCTCTGTCTGCCCCCATCCCCTCCGCCGAGCAGCGCCTGGCATGCAGTAGGCGCTCAGTAAATACTTGTTGGAGGCACCAGCATGCCCGGCAGGGCCCGGAGCCAGTTGTCTACTGGCTCTGGCCTGCCTGGGCACGCTGTGGTGCGCTCAGCCGTGGCAAGACCTGTTCTTGGCAGGGGGGGACCGGTAACCCCAGCCCTCAGGCGCCTCCAGTTTGGGTTTTTTGCCTACCCAGCAACTTCTAATTTGGGTGCGCGGTTGGGAGAAGCTCTCAGTTGTCAGCCCTGCCTTTGGGGGCGGGCTCCCTGCTGCTTTCACACGGTCATTGCGTGCAGTCGGGGTGAGATGAGACCCCCGCCCACTCCCTGCATTGGGGGTGCTGCAGGTGAGCGGCTAGGCCACCATCCTGGCCGCCACCCCTGCTACTTGGATGTTGGCTACCGCTTGACGGGTCTGCCCTCCACACGGATCCACCAGCAGCTTCCCTGGGGCCCCGGTCCTGGCTGAATGTGGCCCTCTTTGACAGGTGGGGCAGGAGACCCTTGAGGAGCGATGACAGAATATAAGCTTGTGGTGGTGGGCGCTGGAGGCGTGGGGAAGAGCGCCCTGACCATCCAGCTGATCCAGAACCACTTTGTGGACGAGTACGACCCCACCATAGAGGTGAGCCCGGGTGACCTCTCCCAGGCCCCAGGCAGCCAGGCGTCCACCCAGCCGGGACTGGGCCGGCTCCAGTCCCTCGCCCTGCGTGGTCGAGATGGGCCTGCGTGCTGCTTGCTCCAGGCGCGGGAGCTGCTTCTCTCAGGACCCCGGGACTGGGAGCATGAGAGGTGCAGGGGAGGGGCTGGCGGTTGCAAGCTCTTCATCGGAAGAGGGGCGGGGGTCCCTGAGCCGTGTCCTCGCGCAGGACTCGTACCGGAAGCAGGTGGTCATCGATGGGGAGACCTGCCTGCTGGATATACTGGACACGGCAGGTCAGGAGGAGTACAGCGCCATGCGGGACCAGTACATGCGCACCGGGGAAGGCTTCCTCTGTGTGTTTGCCATCAACAACACCAAGTCCTTTGAGGACATCCATCAGTACAGGTGAGCCACCTGTGTGGCTGGACCAGGAGCCCAGGGTACAGGCTGGGCCCGGACAGGGGCCTCCTGTCCTCTGTGCATGTCCGGGATGCAGCTGTGCCTGCAGCCTGCCAACTGGCTCCCACCTTCTCCTTCTCAGGGAGCAGATCAAGCGGGTGAAGGACTCGGACGACGTGCCCATGGTGCTGGTGGGGAACAAATGTGACCTGGCCGCACGCACCGTGGAGTCTCGGCAGGCTCAAGACCTGTCCCGAAGCTACGGCATCCCCTACATCGAGACGTCGGCCAAGACCCGGCAGGTGAGCCTGCTCCCCGCCCCGCAGCAGGCCAGGGACCCGTCCCGCCCCGCCCCGCCAGGGGGCAACGCTCATCGCCCTCTCCCTCGACACAGGGCAGCCGCTCTGGCTCTGGCTCCAGCTCCGGGACCCTCTGGGACCCCCTGGGACCCATGTGACCCAGCGGCCCCTCGTGCTGTAAGTCTCCCCGGACGGCAGGGCAGTGAGGGAGGCGAGGGCCAGGGTGTGGGCTCATGCCCTGCAGTCCTGGGCTGACACAGCTCCAGGGGAGGTAGAGGTCCCTGGAGAGAGCTGCCTGAGCCAGGCCGGAGCGGTGACCCTCGGGCCCGGCCCCTCTTATCCCCAGAGTGTCCTGTGGTCATGGGTCAGGCCTGAGTCCTTAGTGGGGCTGCTGGCGACACCGGTTGTAGCTCAGACAAGAGCTGGGTGCAGAGTGGTCAAGCTTGAGCCAGACCTGGGGTCCAGGAGGTTCCTGGCCACTCTGACCTTTGGGGGGCTGATGAGGAGCTAGCTTACCTAGCAGGGGTGGCCCAGGGGGCTTGGAGATGAGCAGGGCTGGGCTTCCTGTTTGGGTGGACGTGGGGATATTGGGGAAAGGGCTGGTGGAGTCTGGGAGCCTTAGGCCAGGAACTGCTTGAGCCTCCAGCATGGAGCTCCTCACCGAGGCAGGGACCCCAGGTCTCCTTCCCTGCCAGGTCCCTAGGCCGGGTCCCACCTGACCCAGTCCCTCCTTCCCCAGGGTGTGGAGGATGCCTTCTACACGCTTGTGCGTGAGATACGGCAGCATAAGCTGCGGAAGCTGAACCCACCTGATGAGAGCGGCCCGGGCTGCCTGAGTTGCAAGTGTGTGCTCTCCTGACGGCAGGTGAGGCGCAGGCGGGTGGGCTCTCGAGGCAGCAGCCCCCAGTGGGCCACGTTAGCCCCCATGTCCCTCTGACATCCCCGGGCTCTCCCGATCCTGCTGGACCCTGCCTGCGGTCAGCGGCGTTGTTTGTGCCCCGCCCCAGCACAGGCTCTGGATGTGGAGATGCCGGATGCTGGGAGCAGGCGCAGACGGAAGGAAGGAGGGAAGGAAGGAAGGAAACGCCGCTGGAGCCCAGCCAGCCCAGGGACAGTGGACAGAGGTGACTGCAGACCCTCCCACGGACGCTTTGCACAGACTGTCATGAACTGTCCCAAATGCCATCGGCACCCTGGCCTTTTATGCCCCTCCCAGCCCTCTTCAGGCCCCTGCTGGGCGCAGGTTGAATCACAGTAAATTATTTGATGGTCTCGACCCTGGGGTCTGGCTGAGGGTGGGAGCTGCGGTGCCTGTGGCCTTGCAGGAGGTACACGGGAACCTTGGCTCTGTCTGGTCTTCAGCCCTGCTGTGGCCCATGCGTGGGTGGTGCTGGGAGAGGCCAGTTGGGCAACCTGGGCTCCACCACCCTCGTCCTGCGTGTCCCAGAGCGTCAGGTGCTTCCTGCAGAGAGCTCTGGCGCCGTGAGAACAGGCAGGCTGCGGTGACAGTTTATTGCTGTTCAGCCAGCAAGGAAGGGGCTGGAGGTCAAGGGGGTTCCCTTGTCCCGGGAGGGAGGCCTTCTCAGGCAATGCTCACATCAGACTGGGGACTCTGGTCACCACCTTGGAGCCTGCTTGCTCTGAGTGGGGTAGATGGGCTGAGTTGTTGGGACCTTGTGAAGCAGCTGCCCGCGCCAGCCCAGCTTCCTGCGTCTCTAGCACCTGAAGCAGCAGGTCTGGAATTGTGCAAGTCTGGCCTTGGCACTGTTGGCCTGGCCTCAGCCTCTGCCACATCAGTGCCCAGGTGGCCACTCACGGCCCTGGAGCCTGGCCATCCTGGCCTTCTCATGTGGTGGCGACTGGTGGCCAGAATGCCTCCTCCTGTTACCCCCTCACTGAGGTTGCTCTTAGAGCCACCTGTGATCATGTACTTGGCCTTGAGGGGCATGTGCAGGCCCCAGGTAGGAACACACTGTACCAGGAAGGTTTGCCCTGCCTTGGCCAGATTCCACAACTGGCCATAGCCACAGGTGCCCTCGGTCCCTGTCCTGGCTAATGGGGGCCCACAGCGCTCCTGGTTCTGCTCCCCTCCAAGAGCTTGGGTCAAGTCCTGACCAGGCCCTTCTGGATCTGGGCCTTGTGCCCTGTAAGGGGGCTCTGTCCCACAGGTAAACAGCCAGCATGAGGAACAGTTTCCCGTGGGCATTGATTTTAGATTGCTGAGGAGCCTCTGGGGCTGCAGGGCAGCCTCTGTCACTGCCCCCTGAGGGGGGGCCAGATGCAGGGACTACCGATCACAGGGTTTCTTTGGCCTTGACTCCGGGTCCCCTGTGGGCTGGGCAGGGCCTGATGATGGGGCCATAGTGGGGTTGCAAGGCTGGGTCTGTCCCATGGTCCTGGGGGCACCCAGGGCAGATGTTGAAGGGACAGGGACCCTGCATTCTTGCTCAGAGCAGTAGTGTGGGACCATGGACCCTGACATCTAGGTCTGTGAAAAGGTTTGGCAGCGAAGTCTACTGTCCACTGAAGGAGCCATCGCATGACCCGTGGCCTGTCCCAGGCTGGGGACAGGTGGGCCAGTTCCTGCCCCCAGACCTGCCAGAGAGAGACCCAAAGCCCTGGGCTTTGCACAGACCCCTCACACCTGGGCCTGGGGCTGTCCAAGCCCTCTTCTGCTTTTAGAGGGCCAACCCATTGTCTTTGGGGAGGGGCTCCTGCTGAGGGAGGCCAGCAGAGGCCTGGGTGCCAGGACCATCCCTCCAGGCCCAGGGCCTTCCTGGGTGCCTCGCTCAGGTGTCTCTGGAAGGAAAGCAGACTTGGTCCCCTTTCAGGACCTGCCCTAGGTGCTGGGGTCCCTAGAGTCCTCATGGTCCCTGCGTGGCCCCCATGGTCTGCACTGAGGACAGATCCCAGAGCCGAGAGGTGTGGCAGGCACTTCAGGCTGCTCCTGGGACATCTGCACGGGGTTTAGCACGCAGGCTTTGGCCTGGCTTGAGGCTCCCTGCCTCATGCCCTCACCCAGGGCTACTTAGAACTCAGAAGTCAGGTGGGAGGGGCCTTAACTGTCACCATCCCACTTGCCACTTAACATGGGGGCCTCGCTCTACAGTGGGTGTGACGCCCCTGGGCACTGGGCCCCCTCTGCCCTCCGGGGCTGTCAACTCCACACCAGGACTGGACCTTTCCAACCTCAGCTGAACTGAGGTGCTGCTAGGGGCTTGCAAGCCCAGCCCTTGCTCTCCCCGCATCCTCTCTCGGTCTGGGACGCTGCATCTCCCCACTCTCTGGCTGCCAGCTTATTGCCCTAATGCCCTTTTGTGGGTGCTGAGGAGGGAGGGGCCCCTGCTGCTCCCAGGGGGGTGTTTCGGCTCAAGCAGATGGGTCAGACGTCTCCTGAGCCTTCCAGGGGGGCTTCGAGGGCAAGAACTGGAGGGTGCAGGGAGGGGCTCCACGGCAGATGGCCCGCATCCCCCTCCCCATCTCTGAGGCATCTGTGGTCAGCAGCTGCCTGGGCCCAGCCTAGCCTTGCCTTCAGAAGCTTTAGAGCAGAAAAGGAGNTGTGGGTGTGCCGGGCATTCTGGCAGGGATTTCCCAGCTGAGCTGACAGATCCCAAGCACACATATGGGGGACTGCGGGTTAGTTACCATATAGGGAAGGGGCTGCAAAGAAAGATTTGCACCAAAGTATGCAATTGGTTTACAGAGATGGGAGGCTTTATTAAAAGGAAATTTATTTGTTATTTTGCTTTTTCTAAATAAAACAGATGAAGTTGGAGGCAACAGGAAAGAAGAAAGCCTCTTGGCGAGGTGAGTCATAGGGGACTAGAGAGTGACCCAAGAGGACCCAGGGTCCCAACAGTTGAGAAGCTGGTTCAAGCAATCCTCGACTGATCACTCAGAAACATCAGCCTGGCCTTGTGGGGTCAGCCCTTGCATCTCATTCAGCCCAGGGAGAGGCAGGAGGGGATCCACAGCCAAGTCAGGGCCACCGTGGCATTCAGCTGGGCACCTGCTTCTAAGCTGCCTCAGGATGACATGCTCAAGTTTCTCCGTGACACGCTGTCCGTGGAAACATACTTCTCCAGCATCCAGGAAACATGCTTCTCCTGAGTGAGGAGGAAAAAGACAGGGTGCAGACAGAGAGCTGAGCCATGGAAGGAGATAGTGCATGGATGAAAAGTAGGAAAATGTAGATCCTCAGGGAGGACGTGTGGAAGGAGCTGATTCAGGGAAACCGCAGGAGACACCTGATGGCCTGGGTCCAGAGCCTCAAATCATGCACTGGCAGCACATGGGGACACAGCAGCTGGACTGCAAGCAGTAGGGCTTGCAGCAGCTGGACTGGGAGCACACGGGGATGCAGCAGCTGGACTGGGAGCAGTGGGACTTGCAGCAGCTGGACTGGGAGCACATGGGGATGCAGCAGCTGGACTGGGAGCAGTGGGGCTTGCAACAGCTGGACTGGGAACAGGAGGGCTTGGCTTGTCACAGCCAGAGCAGGAACAGACTGGCACACAGCAGCACACAGGCTTGTAGCAACAGACAGGCACACAGCAGCTGGAGCCACAGCCCCCACAGCTGGAGCTGCAGCCCCCCACAACTGGAGCCACAGCCTCCACAAAGTATGGGCCTATGCCCTGTAAGGAGGGCTCTGTTCATCAGGTAAACCAGCCGGCATGACGATGCAGGGCATGCTGCTGGCTGTCCAGGGCTGGGGGGACACCTTGCCCACCCTCCCTCCAGTGGCTTCCAAATGTCCAGCATCCCCCAAATGTCCAGCGTCGCCATCTGAACTGATTTTAGGCAGTTAAGGAGCTATCTGGGGTTGCAGGACAGCTTGCCATATAATGCCCCAGCTACTAAGGGCTGTGTCTCTCATTGCCCCCTGAGGGGACTCAGATGTGGGTCCCTCTGTGCAGAGGGTGTGTCCTCAGTGGGCTAGGCAGGGCCCAGTGGTACTGCAAGGCCAGGCTGTCCTGTGGTCCCAGGGGTGGCCAGGACAGATGTCGAAGGGGCAGGGCCCAGCATTCCTGCTCAAAGCATCAGTGGGGGAACCACGGCCCCCCCATGTCCAGGTCCATGGGGAGGTTTACAGGGAACTCCACTGAGGGAGCCTAGAATATCCATGTTCTGTCTTGGGCCAGGGATAGGCTGGCCAGACCCTGAGCCCCTGGAGCCCCCAGAGAGAGGCCTGCAGTCCCGGGCTCTGCTGAGACCTGCTTATGCCACTGGCCTGGGGCAGTTCAAGACCATGGTCCTGTTTTCAGGGGGTTGCCCCTATGGGCTGTTGGACCTGGGTTGGTGGGCCAGGGAGGGCCAGCCCATTGTCCTTGGGAAGAGTCTCCATGCTGAGGGAGGACAACAGAGGCCTGAGTGGTGGGACCCTCACTCCAAGCCCAGGGCCTTCCTGGGGAACTCCTCGGGTGTCACTAGAAGGAAAGCAGACTGGGTCCACTTATCACCCAAGCCCATGTGGCACTCCTGGGGGATGGGCCCCACAAACCTGGAGTCCTACTGTCCCAGCATGGTGCCCCTGGTCAGCACTGAGGACACCCCTGCAGGCTGCTGACCCCAGAGAGAAGGGCGTGTGCAGCTAGGCTTCAGCCCTGACTCAATGGGAGGGGCCTTAACTGTCACCATCCCACTTGCCACTTAACATGGGGGCCTCTCTCTACAGTGAGTGTGACGCCCCTGGGCACTGGGCCCCCTCTGCCCTCCGGGGCTGTCCACTCCACACCAGGACTGGACCCTTCCTACCCTCAGCTGAACTGAGGTGCTGCTAGGGGCTTGCAAGCCCAGCCCTTGCTCTCCCCGCATCCTCTCTCGGTCTGGGACGCTGCATCTCCCCACTCTCTGGCTGCCAGCTTATTGCCCTAATGCCCTTTTGTGGGTGCTGAGGAGGGAGGGGCCCCTGCTGCTCCCAGGGGGGTGTTTCGGCTCAAGCAGATGGGTCAGACGTCTCCTGAGCCTTCCAGGGGGGCTTCGAGGGCAAGAACTGGAGGGTGCAGGGAGGGGCTCCACGGCAGATGGCCCGCATCCCCCTCCCCATCTCTGAGGCATCTGTGGTCAGCAGCTGCCTGGGCCCAGCCTAGCCTTGCCTTCAGAAGCTTTAGAGCAGAAAAGGAGGAGGGAAGCCCAGAGAACAAAGCTGGCAGTGGCCCAGGCAGTCTCCATTGTTTACTGCCCCAGAGGGTAAATCAGGAGGGGACCTCTTGCTGGAGCCAGCCTGGTGGAGTAGGTGGCAGTTTAGGCTTCGAAGGTCTCATGGAGGCCTGAAGGTGCCTGTGCACCATGTCATCCTCTGGGCCCAGTCCAGGGACAGCGTGTCATGGAGCAACTCAAGCGTGTCATCCTGGGGCAGCTTCAGGAGCAGCTCTAGGTACAGGGGTGGGAATCAGGTCATGAGGGGCCCTGGGGAGGGGTCAGTGCCCACACCCTGCTCCTTCCTGGGTCACCTTTCTCTGGGCATCTGTGGGGACCTCCCTGAGCAATACCTGGGTTGCTGCTGTGTACAGGAAGGAGGGAGGCCTGGCCAGGCAAGCGCCCACCCCCTGCTGCCTTTTATCTGTGTTGTGTCAGGGGTGTGCCCTGGGGGGACCCACACTGACCCTGGCCACTCCACTGTGCCTGGCCTGGCCCTTCCTCCCTCCCTCCCTCCATGACTGGCTCCCTCGGGGCCAGAGCAGTGGGCTGTGTGTTCAGTGCGAGCGCTGCCCTTTGCTGGCCAGGGTCTGTCCTGCCTGCCCCCCAGGCACGTGTGAACTGACTTCTGTGCACCTTTCCAGTGGTGTGGGCCACTGCCATGAGCAGATGCTCACCCTCTGACTGCACACATCCCAGAGCCTCACGGTGAGCTCGAAGTGGGTCCATAGAACAGCAGGTATGGGGGACCCAGCCTGACCAAGCTGGGGGCTGGCAGCCTTAGCTCGGCCCACAGGGCCTCTGTCTGTAGTGAGGAGACCCCCAGGAGGCTACGTCCCACAGGTTCTGCCGCTCCTCATGGTGCAAACTCACCTCAGTGGGGGTGTGGATCCCAGAAAAAGGGGCTTCTGTAGGACTCGGGGCTTCCCTGGGCTCTCCCAGGATGGGTCCTGGCCGAGTCTGCCCACGATGCTGGCCCCAAGCCCTGGCCTCTGCCATGGGAGCCCCCTCTCATGCAGGGCCTGGCTTGTCTGGCGGGCAGGGACCTGCTGTGCCTCCTGCAGGGTGGGGATGAGCTGGATCCACCGGTGGAGGCCAGACCCCTGGGCTGGGGGGCCAGGCACTGTGGGCAGAAGGGTCCCGGGCCTGGGCTGTCCCTGCGCATCTTACTTCACCTGTGGAGCACTCGGCGAACCAGCTGGTGTAAAGCCTGGTGGTCACTCCGAGGTCATCTTGACAGAAGGAGCAGAGGCGCTCAGGGCCCCCTATTCCCAGCCCCTCTGCAGGCCGTTCTCCAAGGGGCAGAACACCGGGTGGTGCCCAGGGCTGCCCCACCTGCCCCCACAAAGACCCTCAGGTGGAAATGCTCTCCTCAGCCTTGCTCAGCCCACTGTGACCCTGCCCGGCATCTCTGTCCCCTCCAGGTGAAAGGAAACCAAACCCCACACCGTGGAGGACCCCGGCCCAGGAAAGGCCCTGGCCAGCGCTGGGCCTCTGTCACCCCAGGAGGGCGCAGGCCAGCCCTCTCCCCTGACCCCTGGAGCCCGGGGCCTCTGGGCGGGAATGAGGGGAGGTGGCTCACCAGGTGCTGCTGGGCTTTGGGAAGCTTTTCTTAACACCCTCCCAGGGTCTTGGAGGCTCTGGAGTTTGG
>NW_007737365.1:55904-63128 GCF_000696425.1 Galeopterus variegatus | reverse complement strand
AAAAAAAAAAAAAAAAAAAAAAAACCAAAGTCCACCATGAAAGACGTCACCTGGAAGGGCTGAGGTCACCTGAGAGATCTGCCACACCTGCCAGGTGATTTGGGGTGCAGTCTCTATGCCCCTCCTCCTCCGAGGTCATCTTGACAGAAGGAGCAGAGGCGCTCAGGGCCCCCTATTCCCAGCCCCTCTGCAGGCCGTTCTCCAAGGGGCAGAACACCGGGTGGTGCCCAGGGCTGCCCCACCTGCCCCCACAAAGACCCTCAGGTGGAAATGCTCTCCTCAGCCTTGCTCAGCCCACTGTGACCCTGCCCGGCATCTCTGTCCCCTCCAGGTGAAAGGAAACCAAACCCCACACCGTGGAGGACCCCGGCCCAGGAAAGGCCCTGGCCAGCGCTGGGCCTCTGTCACCCCAGGAGGGCGCAGGCCAGCCCTCTCCCCTGACCCCTGGAGCCCGGGGCCTCTGGGCAGGAATGAGGGGAGGTGGCTCACCAGGTGCTGCTGGGCTTTGGGAAGCTTTTCTTAACACCCTCCCAGGGTCTTGGAGGCTCTGGAGTTTGGGACATCCTGGCATGTAGAATCTGGAAAGGCCCCAGTCCCCCCAGCACTTCAGAGCCTGCTCCCAGTGAGGTGGAGCTCGAGGAGGTGGGCAGTGGCGGGTGCCCCCGATAACCAGACTTCGTCATCTTCCCACCCACTGGCCTTGCCCCCTTGCCCGCAGCCTTCAGGAGGGAGGTGGGGACATCCTCTTGTCCTGGCTGGACTCACTGCCCAACTGTGTCCTGGGCCGAGGTTCCAGGAGGCCAGGCCCGCCTTCCAGGCCGTGAGGAGAGAGGGCAGTGGATGGGAGGGCTGTGTGGAGCTGAGTCGGGCCCCGTGCAACCATTAGGGGGATGGGGGTGGATGATGGGTGTGCATGGTCGTCTCCTGGACTTGGGGTCTGGCTGGGGGAATTCAGAGTGGGGAGAAGCTGCTGTCTAGGCTTTGGCCATGGGCAGTGTGGATGGCTGGGAGGGCAGCCAGATGTGAAAATGACCAGCAGGGAGGTAAGAGTGGCCCAGATAAGGATGGTGCCAGAGGGCTGTGGGCCCAGGACACCGAGAGTGGCCACAGGGAGGCTGTTGGGCCCTTCTTTGATAAAAAAATCAGGGTATGGGGGTGCATAGCCAGCCCTTGCCTGCTGCAGGATCCTCCACAGGGAACTATCCTGGTGTCTCATAACCATTCGTGGCTGTAAGTTGCCATCACAGGCCCAGTGTAGCCATTGTCTGGCTTGGCTGTGTGAGGCTTGTGGGCAGCAGTCCACCTACCATGCATGGTGTGGCCCTCATTAGTCATCAGTTGGGCCAGTGCCCAGAAGGTGTCTTTCTCACTGAGAAACACAAGCAGGACGGTGGTGACATGGCTCATCCCCTGGCGGAAGCCCACCTCCTGCAAGAGCCAAAGTCCACCATGAAAGACGTCACCTGGAAGGGCTGAGGTCACCTGAGAGATCTGCCACACCTGCCAGGTGATTTGGGGTGCAGTCTCTATGCCCCTCCTCTAACATTGGGCTTGAGTCCTGAGACAGTTGAGCACATCTTGGTTTACAAGAAAAGACTGATGCCATGTCCAAGCTCATGTGATCAGAAATGACTGATCAAGGACTGGCATGGGGCCCCCTCCCTTGATTCCTGCTGGGAGGCTGCTGTGCCTGGCTCAGGGCAGCATCCATGGTCTGGGACCCCCCAGAGCTGGCTAGGGGTTGCTTACCACCACTCACACAGGGTCCTGGGATGACCCACAGCTGCCAGAACTGGAGGATGGCTGGGTTCAGACCCCACTGCGGGCAGCCCCAGGAGCCCTTTCTGCTGTTTTCCCTGGAAAGAATGGTCTGGCAAATGGGGCAGTGCTGGGAGCAGCCACCTCGAGAATCATCTCCCAATCTGCTGCTGGCTTATGGGGTCAGGTGAATGAGAATTTCTATTCCTGCCATGTTTCTGTTGAATAATACAGCATCTTCAGGATTCAAACCTGTTTTTATGACAGCAGCAATGCCCATTAGACACTTGGGTAACTTGTAAACTGTATCTCCTGAGAGAAGCATCCTGCTATACTGCCAGTCTCATGGGGATTTGGGGCAACCCAAAGAAAGCATGTGCCTTGTTCTGAAAACTGGTGGTCGGGTGCAGGTAGAGCAGGAGCCTGCACTCCCACCTGCTCTGTTTTAGGTTAGAGATCCTCCTCTCCTCGCTTGGTCCCCTGTTGACTGTAGTGAGCTTGCCTCCTAACTGGTGTGTCCTGGGTGGTCACAAACACTGAATTTTAAAGAAATAACCACCCCCCACAGGACTTCCAATCTGGCGAATGTGGGAATCTGGCCTGGAAATACCAGTGCGCAGGAATAGGCCAGAGGGATGTGGACTAAATCCTGCTGCCTAGGAAAGGGAGAATGGAGGATTTCGTTGCTTTCATGCCAATGCTGGAAGATCTTATCCTACAAACGCTGACAGTGAAATGCATGCTTTCTAGGCTTCGCCCTCTCCCCTCCTCCCCCTCCAGGGGTCTGCTAAAGGCAGGGGTTCTCCCAGCCACTCAGGCCTGGCCCCCAGCCTCACCTCAGTAGCCAACTCCTGCACAGCTCAGGTTGTAGCGAAGTGGCTCACTTCCTAACCCCCGTCCCTGCATCACCCCTCCTTATTCCTGGGACTCTATTCTTCCAGATTCCCCTTCTCCCGTGGGACCCCCACCTTCCCCTCCAGTGGCCTTACTTGGTCTCTGTGGTTCCATCTGGAAGATGCCAGCCTCGGTCTGTGTGGTTCCTCGGGAGAGGCCAGGTCTCCCTGGAACGGGACCTCATCTCCCATGAACCAAGAGTGGACAAGGGCTCAGGGTTGTGAACTGGGGTCTGCACTTAGTCCTTCCTTTGTGGCCACCAGGAGGCCTGCCTACCCCTGACCTCAGGGTGGCCCAAGCCCAGGCATCAGGTGACCCTTGCAGGGTCAGGCAGGAGAGCTGGGGATGCAGGCCAGTTGCCCTTCGGGGTCAGGACCACGTGCGTCCCACCACCTGAGAGGCAGGCAGCACCAGGTGACAGGTATGGCTCCATCCACACTGACTCTGCAGACCGTGGTCATGGAGACCCTCGGCTCTGCACTCGACCTTCCTGCTGCTTCTGTGCTTCCCCCAGTTCTTAAGCATCTTGACCACTCATTGCATCATCTGAACTGACAGTTCTGCTGAAAATGAAATGATGGACATAGCTGAGCTGCTGGCCTTTCTAGAGCAGCCCTCGGAGGCTCCATTGCTGTCATGCTTAGGGGGCCCTGATGTGACTGAACTGGGAGGAGCCAGAAAAGGCTTAGGCCCGGGGCTGAGACCCTCTTGACCAGAGAGTACCAGAGGCCTGGCCTCCTGACCCCGGAACATACATCCTCAGGCCATAGACCCCCAGGCTCAGGTGGGTCCTGACGGCCAGCGGCCAGCCACCCTGAGCTGCAGGCGTGGTTCTGGGGCCTGTGAGTTTGGTCTCAACCCCTGGGTCAGCTCCTGCAGGACTCTTAGCTTCTCCTGGTGACTGTAATAGAAAATCTTTTTTTTTTTTTACCCCTGGGTCAGCTCCTGCAGGACTCTTAGCTTCTCCTGGTGACTGTGTGTGGCTCCCAAGGACCACCACCTCTGCTCACAGACCAGTCGTGTCTGCATCACAGACTACCTACCAAGTACCCCATCTACATACCAGCCTCCTCACAGCAGGGACAAGCTCTTATTTGCCTCCAGGGCACTGACATGGGGCAGCTCCATGTCACTGGAAGGCAGCAGAGGCAGAACTGAGGGCTGTGCCAGGCCAGCAGCTGTCCCTCTCCCTGAGCAGGCCCCAGGGAAGGGCCAGCCACCTTCCTGTCCCCACAAGTCTTAGCCCAGGAGACCACAGGGGAGAGGTAGATGGGGCCTTCCTGCTGGCTGACACCCAGGAAGGCCTAGGACACAGGAGAAAAGGGAGAGCAGGGCTGGGCAGGGCTGCTTGGGGTTTATGGGGGACTCGGGCTGCACAACCCAGCTTCTTCTGGGCTGCAACCAGGGCCCTCTGTGGGAGTTAGAAAGTCCAGTCCTGAGGGGATGGAGCTGCCCGAGGTGGGTGGGCTGGGACCTGACAGTAGCCCCCCAGAAAGTGACTCCTCTCCCAGATGGGGTTCAGGGGCCTGTCCTGAGAACTTCCCAGTGCAGCAAGGGTGTACCTGGGAGCTGTCCCATCTGGTACCCCGCCCCCCGACCATCCACCTGCCTCTCCCTGCACCCCGGCTGCCAAGACCGCCTCTTCATCCGACATCACCCCATCCCAGATCCTGTGCCGTGTCCTCAGCCACGCTGGCCCTTTTTCTACCCCTGTCCTGTCAGAACCCTGGAGCAGACCCCCAAGCGGCACACTTATCCAGCCAGGTCAGTCCCAATGCCTGCCATGTCCAGTTTCTAACCAGGCTGCTGAACACCACTGGGGAGATGCCAGTGGTGGTGAGCAGTGACCGAGGGTCCTGCAGGCTCCAGGGTTGCCCATGGCTGCGTCCCCAGTCACAGCTACACTCAGGGCCATCAGCCCCCAGCCTCCTCCTTCCCACTACAGTGTCCACAGCACAGGCACATGGCTCCATCTCACACTGTCCTGCCCCAACTCAGCATCTCCCATCCGCCTTGCACCTGTGGTATTGACTGAGCGAGTCAGGAGAAGAGTCCCTGGAGGGCACTACAAAGGCCTTGGGACTGAATGAAGTCTCCCGAGGCTCAGGGGCCCCAGGGGAGCTACTGCCTTGGCCCTGCCACATCTAGGTTGTGCTCCCCCTGCCCCTTCACCTCCCTCCCAGGCCTGCTCCACCCACAAACATCCCTGAGTGTCTTGTGCCATCTGGCCACTTGCCCCAGCATCCTCCCCTCTCCGTCCTGTGATCACTGTGGGGACAGACTCCATGCTGGGTTCCTCCCCACCAGGCCCCAAATCCCCTCCCAGTACCAGGCAAGGGGTCAGGTGACCTTCAGCTGCAGCCTCAACTTCCCCCTATGGCTTCCCCTGAGGTCCCCAGGTTAGGGCCTGGCCTCTTGCTGACCCTTGTACTCTCTGTGGTGCTGTTCAGCTGAGCACCCTGAGCCCTGGGAGGCCTGCTGGACAGCTGCCCACAGGGTGGGTCACATGCTTCCTTGCCCTGTGGCCCCCAATCTGCAAGCAGCCGGGACAGGCTTCTTTGGGGACAGACCCGAGCCACAGGCTGCCCTGTACCCTGTGCATACTTGGAGACCACACTGCTGAGTGCCCAAGGGCCTGGCCCAGCTCCAGCTCCATCCCCACCCATTGCCCAGAGGTCCCACAATAGGTCACACAGCTCTGGTGTAAAGCTAACCAGGGGCTCGACTTGTAAGGGAGGTGCTCACAAGTCCTGAGCCTGGGAAGGAGGATGGCTCGAGTCTGGAAGACATGTCCTGCCTCATACAGGCATTCCCCAAAATGGAACCTCACCCTTAGATGAGGCTGGGGGTGGTTAGTAACTTTGTAGATGTGTTGGGGTCTAAAAAGTGACTTTTTAGAAAAGCTGGAATGTGCTTATTTACAGAAGGCCCCTGAGAGTTGGTTTAGTGGTTAATTAGTTGTTTGCATCTTCAGCCTCTGTAACCCTGCGGCCTACCTGTTTTGGAGAAGCTACCTGCTAAATTTACAACGTTCCCCTAACCATACTTCCTGCTTCTGTACAGCTGCTTGATTAGACTCCCAGTTTGTGTGACCCTGCCTGGAGACAGGCAGGGCCAATGAAAAGCTTGTCTGCCTGCTCAAGAAAAGTGTAAAACTATAGCTCTCCCTGCATTCAGGGTCCCAGGATTTTGGAATGTGAGTTCACCTGGGTCCCACTAGTGTAATAAACTTTCTGGCTCTCCAACCTTCCAGGTGTCTGAAGTTTTCTTTGCCAAGTTCTTTTCGAAACATTTTGGTGTGTTGGCTGGGAGACGAAACGAGATGGCGGGAAACTCCAGACTGGCCCTTTGTGTCACTGGTCTGGTCAGGGCTGCCTGCTGAGTTGGTGGGGCCCTGGAGTACTGAGGGAGGCACCACCCAGCTATTTGTTCAGGGATTCGGTTCAGTTGGGACCTCGCCGATTCTTGGGAGTGCTTGTCAGACTGGACTCAGTGGAGGGAAGGACCAGCCAGACCTCTCAACCTTCAGAAGATCAGGTAGGCTGCCCCTGCCCAATCCTTTAGTTTAGTTTAGTTTAGGCCATCTCTGGCCGACAGGCTCACCTTCAGGTGGAAAGGGGAGCCTGATCACCTCCTGAGGGTTTCCTAAGAGGGGCCCAACTGAGATGTCCAACTGAGCTGAGTAACTTAGGACTGGTGCTTGAGGTCTATGCGTCTGATGAGTAAGGGATGTCTAAGAGAATTGTAGGTTAGGTCAGTACAGGGAAAGGAAAAAGGTATCTTAACTTCTGTGTGAGTGTGTGAATGAATGTGGAATATTTGTGATACCAAGTGATAAACGTGGTGCCCAAGTGGGTCCTAACCTGTGGCTTCATGGCTACGTCATACGGCACAACAGTGATTCCAGTCTGAAGACAGACTGAACCAGGCCCAGGGTTTATACGGGTACACCTTTAGCCAAGACGAGCCCAACAGTCTCCACAAGGGGCGTGACTAGGCAGACACCTGTGTGGTCTTCCTCCTCCTCCTGGAGAAGGAGGGATCCCTTCCCTTGTTTGTCTTGCACCTCTGCTCCAGGGAGGGATCCAGGAAGAGAAACATACATAAACAAAGCTTTTGTACATGTCTGATTATTGATACTTGAATACCCTCTAATGTCTGATAGTGCCTAATCTTTAATGGCTTAATGGTTAGTAGTGTTTAATATTTANGTACATGTCTGATTATTGATACTTGAATACCCTCTAATGTCTGATAGTGCCTAATCTTTAATGGCTTAATGGTTAGTAGTGTTTAATATTTAAAACTCAGTGTACACTTTACCATCAGGAGAGGGATCCAAATTACGTACTAGTACACCTCTTTTAAGCTACTGCTTCTTTTTGCCTGAAAACTTTGTCATTTGCTAAGTTGACATAAACATTTAAAATAAGTAAGAGAGGCTAAAGTAAACATGGAAGCAAGCAATTGTAAGCCTACAGTCCTTGAATGTATGTTAAAAAACTGTTCGAGGGCCAGCCCGGTGGCGCACTGCTACAGTGCGCTGCTTGGGAGCGCGGCGGTGCTCCCGCC
>NW_007737365.1:54899-55406 GCF_000696425.1 Galeopterus variegatus | reverse complement strand
AAAAAAAAAACTGTTCGAAGGGATACTCGGGAATATGGAGTCAAAATAACCCCTGAAAAGCTCCAAACCCTATGTGAAGTAGAATGGCCCAGTTTTGGTGTGGGATGGCCCTCAGAGGGGACACTGAGCCTCCCAAAGTTCCAGGCAGTTTAGGACATCACTACTGGAGAGCCATGCCATCCCAACCAATTCCCGTACCTTGATTCCTGGTTAACTATATCCGTAACTTTGCCACTCTGGGTCCGGTTCTGTGTTCATAAGGGAAAAAGTAAGGTCCTTGTTGCACAAACAATGCGAATGTCAGAGGGCAAATGAGAAAAACAAAGAGGCCTATATATCAAGGACCTCCAGAAGAAGAGCTCCTGCCACCACCATATGCTGACCCTGCAGGGGCTCAAATCTTGGGGCTTCACCTGCCAGATAGCCCCCCAGCTTCAGTCCCATTGGCCCCACCGGCATCACCACCAGAGAGTCCAGAAAGTATTGAACTAGTGGGGAGGCAACTCT
>NW_007737365.1:53092-53819 GCF_000696425.1 Galeopterus variegatus | reverse complement strand
GCCCCACCGGCATCACCACCAGAGAGTCCAGAAAGTATTGAACTAGTGGGGAGGCAACTCTACTCAGCCCAACAGGTCATGGCCCTTCAGATGCCTCTGTGGGAAGCTCATGGCCCCCAGCAAATCAACCCAGATGTCACTGTGCAGCCAGGTCACCCCCTCTTTTACTACCAACCCTTCACAACCACAGATCTTTTAAACTGGAAGCACCACACCCCTGCATATTCAGAGAAGGCTCAGGCATTCATCGACCTACTACAATTGATCTTCCTCACTCACCAGCCCACTTGGGAAGACAGCCACCAGCTACTCTTCATTCTCATTAGTACAGAAGGTGATGCATTCTGACTGGGGCCAGGTAATGGTTGCAGCAACAAGCACACGGAGCTGTGATGGATCCCAAGGCTTGGGCAAGAGACGTGGCACCAAATGCCAGCCCAGATTGGGACTTCAATGAAGAGGAGGGGAGAGACCAACTCTGCCGATACCAGGAAGCACTGCTTCAAGGGCTAAGAGAGGGGGCTGGGAAACCTACCTTTATTTCCAAAACAACCACCATAACCCAAAAGCCGGACAGGCCGCCCACAGAATTCTATGAGAGGTTATGTGAGGCCTTCTGAATCTACACACCATTTGATCCCAAAATGGCCGAGAATCAACACGTGGTCAGTGCAGCCTTTGTGGCCCAGTCCTGTACCAACATCCACTGAAAACTTCAGAAGCTGGA
>NW_007737365.1:49646-51320 GCF_000696425.1 Galeopterus variegatus | reverse complement strand
ATTTGTCACCCCTTGCCATTAGTTTTCATTATACTGCTTGCTTTGGTACTTACTATATTTCTGACAGCAGTCACCCCAAAGGACTGGAATAGTATAGAAAAATTTGGCTTGACACTCCTTCACCTTCTGTTAACAGGGTGTTTCTTAGGCATCTCATGGTCTTTTAAACTAACCTTTTCTTTTTCTTGTTGGTATGCCTGGAGCCCCTTCTCCAGAGTAGGTGCAGGAGTTGGAGGGATAGCCCACTCCACAACTTCCTATAATAAACTGTCCAAAAATTTCTCCTATGACATAAAACATGTAGCCACCTCGCTGGCAGCATTACAAGACCAGGTAAACTCCCTGACAAAAGTGGTCCTCCCAAAACAGGCAAGGACTAGACTGACTTACTGCAGAAAAGGGGGGAGTCTGCTTATTTCTCAAAGAAGAATGCTGCTTCTATGCTAACAACTCAAAAATAGTAAAACAAAACAAAACAAAAATGGTTCAGCAACTAAAAGAACATATAACCAAGAAAAGAGAAAATTTAAAAGGTCTTGGTTTTCTTGGACAGGCACCTGGAAATGGTTATCCTGGCTTATGCCATTTACTGGACCAATAATAATAATATTCCTAGTTCTCTTGTTTGCCCCATATGTCTTAAATTGCATTGNATCCCAAACCACAACACAAGACAAGACACTTTGGAAGAAGAAAATACAAACCTGAACTGGAGAGACAAGAGGTCCAGAACCTCATTGGCTTTGCAGGGCTGGACTCAGACTAGGAAAGACCAGGCAAACTTTAAACATAGGGACTAACAGCGAACCGGCTTTTGTTGTAGAAATTGTCCAAGGACTGGCCAGAACGCTGGGGATAAAATGGAAACTTCATACAGCATACAGGCCACAAAATTCAGGGAAAGTGGAGCGCATGAACCGGACCCTAAAAAACACATTGGCTAAGCTCTGTCAGAGTACAGGGCTCCCCTGGGGAGATATGCTTCCCTTAGCCTTGTTACATGTGTGATGTATGACAGGATCGAGAGAATATTCCCCTTTAAGATTATGTATGAAAGGCCACCCCCACTTATAGCTAAATTGCAGGAGAACCCCCACCAGCTGGGAAAGATAGAAATGTCACAGTATTTAAAATCAATGGACAAAACCTTCTAACAGATAACTAAAACAGTTTTAGAATGAACACATATCCCTTTAGGAAGTTGGGCCCATCAGTTTCAGCCTGGAAACTCAGTGTGGATAAAGGACTGGAAAAATACTCCATTATAGCCAACCTGGGTGGGGCCATATGTAATTGTACTAACTACCCCCACTGCAGTTAAAGTTGCAGAACTAACTCCCTGAATCCACCACACATGGGTAAAGCAGGCAGCCTCCTCAGAGGACACCACCTCACGGTCTGTGAAGGCTGATCCCTCCAACCCGCTCAGTGTTCAGTTCCAGAAACATTCACCACTAATCGTCACTGCCCTGCACTACTCACACCAGAAGCTGACCAGTCCACACACGGCTGAAGCCTGAGGATCGATGAGCCCTGCTTCAGTCACTCCGGAGGCTGGCTGACCCATGCACAGCCAAAGCCTGAGGATTTTGCCATTGCGGGACATGATAAGCATTTGTCACCCCTTGCCATTAGTTTTCATTATACTGCTTGCTTTGGTACTTACTATATTTC
>NW_007737365.1:46498-48655 GCF_000696425.1 Galeopterus variegatus | reverse complement strand
TTCTGAAGGTTATGCTCCCTCAAAACTTTAGAGAGTGCATAAAAGGGGGGAATGTTGGGGTCTAAAAAGTGATTTTAACTAAGGCCCTTTGTTTATGTAACCTTGCAGCTGGAATGTGCTTATGTGCAGAAAGCCCCTGAGAGTTGATTTAGTGGTTAATTAGTTGTTTGCATCTTCAGCTTCTGTAACCCTGCGGCCTGCCTGTTTTGGAGAAGCTGCCTGCTAAATTTACAAAGTTCCCCTAACCACACTTCCGGCTTCTGTACAGCTGCTTGATTAAGCCCCCAGTTTGTGTGACCCTGCCTGGAGACAGGCAGGGCCAATGAAAAGCTTGTCTGCCTGCTCAAGAAAAGTGTAAAACCATAACTCTCCCTGCATTCAGGGTTCCAGGATTTGGGAACGTGAGTTCACCTGGGTCCCGCTAGCATAATAAACTTCCTGGCTCTCCAACCTTCCGCGTGTCTGAAGTTTTCCTTGCCAAGTTCTTTCCATAACAGATGGATAACTCTTTAACCCAAGTTTTCCCTTGTGCCCTGGCTCGGTGGTCCTGCAACCCAGAGGGGTCCCAGAGTGAGGGGGCTGTGGTGACAGGTTGGGGGCACAGGATTGTGGGTGGCCCGTCCTTCCTCTGTACCCTGAGGGAGCCCAAGACCCTCTGACCACAGGCACAGCAGAAGAGGCCAGGACTCACGTGCCTCTAGGAATCAGCCTGACCTGTACCTGCTCACACTTGACAATGATGTTCAGTCACTCCTGGGCCAATAAGGTCTCCCTGTCCTTCATGTTTGACCTGCAATCAAAATAATCCAAAGATGACACTGCACCTGAGAGCTTCCAAGAACACACCCAACTGCTCCCGTCAGGCTCCCACATGCCAGCCAGCAGAGTCTCACTCTTCCACCACACCCAGGACAAAGGGAGCAGGCCTAGCAGCCACCTGCAAGGTCTCTGGGGTCCCTGACCCTGGCCAGGGTTGGGCTGTTGCCTAAGGATTTCTAGGCACGTTGTCCCCATGGACCCAAGAGAGTCACACGCCTGCCACAGCAGGACCAATGGTGCCCACCTGCAGAGTGTGAAGGGCCCCTGATGGCTGCTTTGGGACTGGGAAGCAGAGCAGGGCTTGGAGACCAGAGTTCTAGGATCAGCCTCCTGGAAGTGTTTGCAGGCCATGAAGACACCCAGTTCTCTATAGGAAAGAAGAAATCTCATGACTGCTGCATTCCACTTAAATCTTCACTACCTCTGGCCAGTGAATCAGCTTAAGGCATAACAGCGGCCAAGCAGGATTGTTTTGGGTTTGGGGATAAGAATGATGTATTTGACTCCAAAGCAGCCTCTTTGCTGTCCAGCCTTTATCTTTGGCTGGAGGGACAGCGGGTTCCACAATCCTAAGCATGTCAGTATGAGATGCTATAATTGGAGTAAAATACTAATTTCTAACAGGCAGTTGTTATTTCTACCCTACAACATGTTGGTCACACAGCAGCCAAAGTCTGTCTTGGAAAAGTAATTTAGACAGGGTTCCCTGAACTCCACACCTGTGTAGCCAATTGCCTAATCTGCATGCCCACCTGGATGTCTGGCAGGCATCTCAAATGTCCAAACCAGATTCCCAGTCCTGCCAAGCCACCTCCACCTACAGCCTTCCCCTAATCACTGTGCAGTCTTTCAGGTGCATCAGACCAAATCACTGGAGTAATCCTTGATGCTTTGCTTTCTCTTGTGACCTGTAGCCACCCTATCAGCAAATACCACAAACTCTTCTCTCAGAAACACATCTGGACCTAGTCTGTTCTTACCACTCCCAAACTGGTCTGAGTCGCTGTCAGCTCTAACCAGGATCATTATAAATGGCTCTTAACCAACATCCTCTTTTCCACTGTTAATGCCCAACCGTCTTTTCTCAACACATCACACAGAGTGACTCTATAAAACCAAAAGTGAACCCAGTCATGTCACATCAGCTGGAAACATCCAGTATCATTCAGAGAGAACACCTCAAGGCCCTACGTCATTTTCCCCTAACGACACCTCTAACCTTGTCTCTTCTCACTCCCAACCTTCACCCTATTAGAATTAGCAAATGAAGATCACCTGCAGCTCCTGTAGCTGGGAAGACCTGCTGTGGTCCCTGACATCTCCAGCCTCTGCAGCCTC
>NW_007737365.1:42295-45949 GCF_000696425.1 Galeopterus variegatus | reverse complement strand
CTCCCAACCTTCACCCTATTAGAATTAGCAAATGAAGATCACCTGCAGCTCCTGTAGCTGGGAAGACCTGCTGTGGTCCCTGACATCTCCAGCCTCTGCAGCCTCCTTGAATCCTGTGCTCACCTGGAGCTTTGTCCTGCCTCAGGACATCTGCACGTGTCTCCTCTGTCAGGGACACTCTTCCTCCAGATGCCAGAACAACTTTAGTTCACTTCCTTCTGGTCTCTCTTTCCAATGTCACCTCGGCAAGGGCTTTCTTATTCACTCTGTGTGAAATAGTGTCTCCCACCATATTGCGCAAACCTTGATAACTTTGTATCCAGAGTGTTTACTCATTTGCTCTAATGCATTCGTGTATTTATTCGTGTATTTCCCTCTCTGCACAGGAACGTAAGGCCCATGAAAGGAGGGCCTTTGCTTGTTTTAGTCGTCACTGCTTCTGCTGCCCACAGCGCCTGATGGGTGACAGGTGATTGGTAATTGTTAGCCAGGTGGGTGTGCTTCCCGTTTCACATAGAATTCATCTAGTCAGCTCGCCCTTGGTTAACAATCCAGTACTGATCCTCTTGTCTTCCTGAAACATCTCCTACAGTTTCCCTGGGCCTAGACACGGTAACTAATCCGAGGTGAGGTCTTTCGCAGATGCTAGTTTCTTGTTTTTGCTTGGAATATTCTCGCCTCTTACCTTCACGTAGCTGGACTTGTCTTCATATTTATACCTTGTCTAAAATGTCACCTCTTCAGAGAGATGTCCTAGGAGATTACATGTAAATTAAACATACACAGCTGCTTTATATGAGCCTATTTTCACTTTCTACATATCACTGATCACTATAAAGCAATATTTTATTGATTACTCGTTGGCATTCTGCTACTCTCCTCTAGAAGAAGAGCTGTGTGAAATAGGCTCCTGGCATGTGTTACCCACCACTGTGTGCCCTGCATGGAGGACAGGGCTGGCATACACTACACGTGCAGCCATGAGAGGCTCGCATCTTTCAACAGTTTCTTGAAGTAGCTTCACTCTCTTCACCTTTAAAATGGGATAGTCATATCTCCTTTCTCACAGGAGCACTGCAAAGGTTCAGTAAGTTAATGAACGTAATGTGCTTAGACTAGTAACTGGCAAAAATTAACAACTCAATTATTAACTATAATAAAAACTTTATCTACCAAATAATAAAAGTACAGAAGTAAAAGCAAAAACGTAGATCATTAATCATCCAGAAGTTTGGGGGTATTTCTGTATGTTCTGCAGAATATATTTCATGTGGGCATAGCATCCAGGGAGAAACCATAGGCTTAAGCACACAGAACATGGAACTATGGAAGACATGAAGGAATTTTCATAGATAACTTTAAAAAATAAAGTGATTTATTTTATAAATGAATAAAAAATTTGTTTAATGCAAATGTACTTCCAAACTATTGTGTACCGACTAGTATGCGATTCCATGGCCTCTCTTGGCTTGAGGTATCATAGGATGGCCTTGAGGGCTGACAGAAGGGCTGGAGTTGGAGGATGGAGTCCAGAAGCAGAGAAACACAGAGGGTTCTTGAGACGTATACATTAACTCACCTCAGTCCTTGGGTGGCTCCTGAATGTACTTGTTGAAGCCATACTCCAGGGAGCCCAGTAAAAAGCAACAGCTGGAAAGCTGGGAAAATGGAAGAGCTATTTCAGGATGTGCCCACCACAGGAAAGTCCTCCACGTTAGAGCTGGGTGAGGACATTGAGCTTTACACAGAAACCCCCAAAATGCTATGACTTAGCCCTGGACTAGGAGGTTATCCCTAAGAGTAAGGGCAAAATTAAAATAGGCCTCTTCAAGTACAGCAAGAAACCCAGACTCCACAAGGTCAAATAAATTAATAATTTAACTGCCCGTAGGACAATAACAACCAGCAGAAACAGAACACAGAGCTTCCCACTTGTCACACACAGTGCACGGACCGTCCAAAGTCACTAGACATCTGAAGACACGGGAGTGTGGGGTGTACAGGCAAGGAAATGTATGAAGCAGAAGCCAAACCCAACGTCACTTAGATGTCAGGATTAGCAGACAAGGGTGCCGAAGCAGCTTGGTTAAAGATGCCCATCAACAACTACAAAAAGAAATAGTTCCAATGAGTGAACACACGGAGGATCCCAGCAGAGAGATAGATACTATAAAGAAGGAAACTCTTGAAATAAAAACTGTCATATCTAAAATAAAGTCATTCTCCATAAAAGCAGGTTGGAGATGGCCAAAAGGGGACAGATGAGTCAAAATTATCCAATATAAAAAACAGAGAGAAAAATTATTTTTAAACAGAAGGAGGTCTAAGTGATCTGAGAGAAAAAATAATCTAACATATATATAATTAGAGACCCGTAGGAGGGGAGAGGGAAAATAGGGCATAAAATATTTTTTAAATAATGGCCAATTTTTTTTCTTAAATTGAGGAATATTAACTTGCAGACCGCATTGGTCCATTTCTGTTACTTATAACAAAATACATGGAACTGGGTTACCTGTAAGAAAGTGAAATTTATTGCTTACAGTTTCAGAGGCTGGGAAGTCCACAGTCTGGGGAACACATGGTGAGGGTCTTCTTGGTGGTGGCTTTACAGCAATGCAGGTGTCTCACATGGCAGAAAATGGCAGAGTGGAGAGAGACTAACCTCTCATGCTCTTCTTTTAAAGCCCTCAGAACCACGCCCCTGACCAGCATTATAAATCCATTCACTACTGCACGGTCCTACAGTCCAATCACCTCTTCAAAAACCCACCTTTCAGTTACCATAATGGGATTTCCCACCCTCAACAGTTACAGTGGGAATTAAGCTTCTAATATATGGACACAATTCAACCAGTCCACAGCACAGACCTAAGGAGCTCAGAAAACCACAACCAGGATACATTTTAAAAAAGAAAACTTAGTAATATTATAGTAAAATTACCAAACATCAAGAGAAAAGAAAGAATTTGGAAATATCCAGAGAAAAGGCCACATTAAATTCAAGAAAAAAATGTTTCATATGACAGCTGTCTTTGAGTCAGAAACACAGAATCCCAGAATATAAAGGAAAACCATCTTTAGAGTGCTCAAAGGAAAAAAAACGTTGACCCAGAATTCTTTATTCAGGGACAATGCTTTCAGAAATAAAGGGAAGTGAAAGGAGAGAAACAAAATCCGAGGGAACATGTCACCAGCAGTCTGACAGGGTAAGAAATGTGAGGGACCTTCTTCCTCCCCAAAGGAGGTGATGACAGATGGAACCTCAGAGTAGGTCAGCATGAGGCGAAGGCGCAGGACATGGGGAGGGCGTGGAAGCTCACGG
This sequence comes from Galeopterus variegatus, assembly GCF_000696425.1. Classification (NCBI taxonomy): domain Eukaryota; kingdom Metazoa; phylum Chordata; class Mammalia; order Dermoptera; family Cynocephalidae; genus Galeopterus; species Galeopterus variegatus. The sequence goes on along the minus strand of NW_007737365.1, from coordinate 42,624 downwards.
CTGCCGAGGCACTTGCCGGCTTTGTGTCGCCTCTTCCCGGGAGTAGCGCCAGGCTCTGGTGCCGTGGGAAGACTCCACACAGTAACAGCGAGGGAGACAGAGGGCGGACAAGAGACAGCCAGCCAGAGATCCTTGTGAATGGTGGGGGACAGCAGTACACGGATGACAAAGCATTCTCTCTGTGACTTCCCAATGACCTCGAGAGGAAAGGCTTTAAAGTGAAACAAGGTGTTTGTGGAGTGCCTTGTCACACGTGACAGAGTGTCAGAGGTGCATGTCCTGAGGACCTTGGGGGTGCCCCTGCCCCTGGCCACTGCAGGATCCTGCGA
>NW_007737365.1:40275-41625 GCF_000696425.1 Galeopterus variegatus | reverse complement strand
AGGTGCATGTCCTGAGGACCTTGGGGGTGCCCCTGCCCCTGGCCACTGCAGGATCCTGCGATGGGGGAAATTCAGCGACCTGGGAGAAGCTCCTCTAACTCTCACAGGTCAGGACTCCCAGCTCTGTCCAGGACATCCCTCCTTTGGGACTGAGTGGGAGACTCATCTCCCATCCAGACAGATAAACTGACCAGGAGGACCCAGAGGAAGCAAAGCCCTGGTCGTGAGTCTGGGTGGCCTGGGCCAGGCAAGATTGTTCACAGGGCAGGGGAAGAGCAGGTGTCGTGTATATTGTTATCTGAAGAGGAAAGGCAGGAACAAGGCAAGTCTTCGGTTCACAGCCAGGTCACATGCAGAGACTGCGGTCCACACCAGTCAACGGGGCAGCAGCAAAGTTCATGGGGACAGGCCGGCCTGCAGCAAGTGTGCAGGGCTGGGGCCAGGTGGAGGGGAGCTTTGGCTCCGTAGGGCCTTAAGGCCCCAGGGAAGGAGGAGTGTGGAGATGCAACCTGAGCAGAAGGAGCTGTGCCAGGGCGTGGGAGAGCTCCTCCTGAGGCTGACCCTGCTCTCCTGGGTGTCACTGGACCTCGCTCTGGATCTATCACTAGTAAGTAAGCTCCTTGGGCTCCACAGCCCATCACTGGCTCTGATGTGTGGGGTTATGGGGACATCAGGGAGGGCCCCCGAAGGACCGAAATGGAGCCATCCTCTCTGTCAGTTCCAGGGACAGGGTGAGCCTTTGCCCAGGTTTTGAGGGGTCTTCAAAAAGTTCCTGGAAAGCTTCTGTTTTTCCACAAACTTTTTGAAGTACCCTCATATTTTCTCTCTCTTTAGAAACTACATCATTCATTCAACAGATGTGGGTGGAATCTCTGTTCTGTGCTGCTCTGTCAGAGGCACAGTAATGAGGAAGACAAGCCCCCCGCCTTCAGAGCACGCTCTTGAATCAGGAGCACAGAGCCCGTAAGAACAAACAGAAACCATCACACAGTGTGTACGTGGTTCTGCAACTCGTGTCTGTAAGTGGCTCTGGGGGCACCTAACCTCTACCACTGCAGCCAGGTGCCAAAAGCTGTGTCCTCCATCATGTCAAATAGTTCCATTCCAGATTAACCCTTTCATCACCCTGTTCCAGCTCAAAGAGCGGTGAGATGGGTTGTCTGTCCTGTTCCATAGAAATGAAGGGACTGTTGATTTGTTGAGTGAGCAGGACTGAAGCAATGTTGGGACCTAAAACTGCCTGGGCTCTAAAAGATTTTAAAAGCACACAGTTTTTTTCTTGGCACTCATTTCTCTGAGTTCCCTCTTTTCCTATGGTTATTTGATATTTTGAACCTTGGTTATGGGGCA
>NW_007737365.1:33933-40000 GCF_000696425.1 Galeopterus variegatus | reverse complement strand
TCTGAGTTCCCTCTTTTCCTATGGTTATTTGATATTTTGAACCTTGGTTATGGGGCAAGATGACATCATTTACATGAATGTAAAGCTGTTTTCCAGCCAGCCTGAAGCTGCAGACTTGCAGACCCTGGGAAGCAAGGAACACAGTAAAACTGCTGATCCCACCCTCCAGCAGGGCCTGAGATAGCAGCAAGGACAGGGCAGACACCAGAAGGAGCCTTGGGGAGAATTTGCAGCTGGCCCCTTGCATGTTCCCCTCCCTCCTGCTTTTCATTTTCTATGTTCCATTCCCTCAGCACCCTCTTTAAAAACCCCACAGTAAATCTGAGTCTCGGAGATGGCTTCAGTCTGGCCATTCTCCGTCAGGTTTACCAGAGCAATGGGTGAGCCTGACATCTGTCCTCAGGTCGCCGGGATTCCTGGATAAGAGCTGACCTCCCCCCACTGACATTTGATTTTTGAGTGTTTTGTTTTTGAAAAGGTGCAGGCAATTGGACCTGTGCCTGGTAACAGATGCAAATGGGGAGAAAAGGAGCGAATGGAAGAAGGAATTAAAAAAAAAAGAGAAAGGAGAAGCCTGAGTGGAAATTGAGTAGTTAATCACCAGGACAGCTTGGGCTGGGGTCGCATGGTGGAGAGCAGAAAGGAGAGGAGGCCACGGCCGCGGCCGGAGCAGAGCGTGTGAGATGCTGAGGGTGGGACTCCCGAGCACAGGTCTGACCCGTGCACGGAAAGGACACCATTTTCTCAGGCCCCACGTGCTGTCCCTGTGTGTGCAGTTGGGTATGAAGGGGGAGGCAAGTGGGACCCAGCAGGCTGGGAGGGGGCACACGTGCTGAGGTGACTAATTGGGACTCTGTGTGCACCAGGGACGGGCACAGGAGACTTTCAGGTGACCACGCTGACTCTCTCATTTCCAGAAGAAACTGTGGCGCTGGAGACCAGACCAAAGTAACACAGCTGATATTAGACAAAACTGGGACTGGAATAACTAAAACACTCTTTATTTCATGTTTTACTTCATCTTTTTAGAAGGTATTATAATTCTTGGTGTCATTTGTTTTAATCCACTTAAAAATCCATAGTTTTGGGCCGGCCCGGTGGTGCACTGGATAGTGCACCACTTGGGAAGCGCGGCGGCGCTCCCGCCCGAGGGTTCGGATCCCACATACAGACCGGTTCCTGCTCACTGGCTGAGCGAGGCGCAGGAGCAACACCGAGGGTTGCAATCCTGTTGCCAGTCCCGGTCCGGTACGGGGGCGACACTGAGGGTTGCGATCCGTTGCCGGACACGGAAAAAGACAAAAAAAAAAAAAAAAAAATCCATAGTTTCAGGGCCGGCCCGGTGGCGCACTGCTACAGTGCGCCGCTTGGGAGCGTGGTGGCGCTCCCGCCGAGGGTTCGGATCCCACATACAGACCAGCCGCTCACTGGCTGTGCGAGGTGCGGGTGTGACACTGAGGGTTGCGATCCATTGCCGGTCACGAAAAAAGACAAAAAGAAAAAAAAAATCCATAGTTTCATGAATCAAGGACAGTGGCAGTCTCAAATATACTGAGACGGAACATTCGTTTGAATGAGCCTGTAATGTACGGTGCCTCCGGGCTCCAAAATCTGGGCAGCATAAAAAGTCATCGTTCTCTGATGAACACTGTTCTGCTATGGAAGTACAGGAAGGAACACAGGACTGGACAGTTTGAAAAATTTTAGCAGGCTCTAGACTATAGGGCCGTTCCTAGTTGTCAGGCACCTGGTCCTGTGCTGATTTAGGACGGGGATAGTGTCCAGAGGCTGTGAGGTCAGTGTTCTAAGGACAGTGATGGGGTTCGTGGACAGGAAGGCTGGCCTCAGAGAGAGGACACCTTAGAGAAGGGAAGTGACCTTTCAGGGTTAGAGCTGCCTGTTCCAGGGTAAGGAAGGACACATTGGGCTCTGCCCTCCAGTGCCAGCCTCTGCCTTGTCGGACAGGGCCCTGTGGAGGGCCACTGAGGGGCTCCTTCCACCTCCACCTCCTGGCACTCCTGGCAGAGAAGTAGAGGATGGCTGATGCTGTCGGTCACGCAGGACAGGAGCGGCAGCGGTCATGCCTGTCAGAGCCCAGACTGAACGTGCTCGGGAAGTGCAGGAGCCAGCGGGAAGAACGTGAGCATGGCAAGCAGATGCCTAAGAGCCTGGCACAGCAGTGCTGTTGGGAGCAGCACAGGACCTGGTGAGCTGGTCAGAGTGGACACGGCCATCCCCAAGAGCACATGCCCATCCCCTCAAGCCACAGAGGAAGAAAGCCCCTGCACTGAAGGTCAGGGCAGCATGCAGAACAGGGGACATGTGGTGACAGGCATTGTGGACGGTGGCAGTTTACCAGTGGGGGAAGCAGAGTCACAGGCAGTGCTCACCGCTGTGGGCTGCCAGGAAGCAGCCCTGCCACCGAGGAGAAGTTGGCAACATTTTGCAAACCCATGTGCAACACAATCTTCTCATAATCTTCCCAGAGGCTCTATAAGGAACATGCCACCATGAAGGAAAAACAGAGGAAGTCACACTGGCCAAGTTAGGGTGGAGACGGGAGGACTGGTGCTCTTGGAAATGCAACTGAGAAGCCAGAAGACCATACCACTGCCACCAGCTGCAGAGGGCAGAGAACACACGGGGAGTGACCCCTGTTCAGGGGCTGGACCCAAGGAAAACTCATTCATAGCTTTGGGGGCAAAATCAGGAACTGCCTGCTGAGCTTTGCCACTTCTGGTCAGCCAGCAGAACCACAGTACCTGAAATGATGTGGATGCTGGGGGGCAGGAGGTGCTGTGTCAACAATGTCCCTCCCACCCAAGCAGATGGGGCCCTGGAATCCCCGCAGGCCTGAGAGACACTAGTGGGAGCATCTGGCCCTCCACTTAGTCTATGAGGAGAAGGGACAGACGCGGATTCTGTCCACAGCACACGGGCAGTCCTGGCTCCCGAGGACTGGGCTTCTCCCCTTCCCAGAGGGGAAGACCTGTTGTCCTTGGCAGGAATGTCAGTGGAACCCTAATGGAATTCTGAGCCAAGTGCCTCCGCCATGGCTGTCTGGGGCCCATATATCGCCTTAACCCTGGCTGTGAGAAAATCCCGGGACCTACTGCCTGCGCCGCTGAAGCCTGCCTCTCCCCCAAAGCACCATCCCTCACGAAAGAGGGCGCTTGCTCCCCAGTGCAGCGCGACTGCAGCTTGGCACCGCAGTTCTGGGGTGTGCAGGGCACGCCCCTCTCGCGGATGCCCAGCACCCCGACCCAACGGCTCACCACATGACGACATGGAGCGTTCCTCAGCCTTCTGTGTCCTAGAGCTCCCCCTGCTGATGAATTGTGTTCTTGCAGTGTCATTCACTCCCCCAGCTCCTTCTGCTTTACTCAGTCGCCCCGTCTTCACGAACCTGCCCTGATTACTGCTTCCGAACTGCAGGCGCTCCTGCCGATCCCCAGCACCCGGCCCCTGCAGGGTTTCCAGCAGCCGTTGCTGCTAACACACCGGGTAATCTGCACTCTCACAGGGACTCCTGCCAGTTCAGTTCATGGCTGTGTCTTCAGGACCTAGGACAGTGTCCAGCACACAGTGGGAGGTGGAGATATGGGTACATGATGAGTGACTATGTGCTTTCATCCTAAACTCACTGGCCAGACCCCTCCGCCCCTCCTAGGGTGCTTCAGTGGCCTCAAGCTCCACGTCCGTGTGTATCCTCTGAGCCGGGGCTGGAGCAGGGAGCAAGGTCCATGTTCGACTGTTGGGCAGCTGGGGGAGCAGGAGGCCGTCGTGTGGAGGAGAGGCGCTCCTCCCAGGCCTGCCTGCCTGCCTGCCGCATGCCTTCACTGCAGGAGGACGACATGCCCCATCTTCATCAAGGACCAGCTGGAGGATGGAATCCCACAAACACACAGGTGCCACGTGGTTCTTCTGAGACTGACGGGTGGGCAGGAGGCCCCCCAGCCACAGAGGATTCCAGAACAATGCCAGTAAGAAGACAGGAAGGCAGGGACGGCCCCAACTCCGTCGCCCGGCCTAACCTTCCAATCTGAGGCTCCTCATCAGGTCCCACGGAAACAGGAGGGGAAACGGAAGCAGATCAGGCCAGAGCCAAGTCAGTCTCAGGGGAGAATGTGGATTGGGGGACATTCTCTCACCTTGTGAGGCCACATGAAGTCACAGCAGGAAGGCACCATCTGCACCTGGGGTGGCCCTCGCCAGTCCCCACCATGCGGGCTCGCTGATCTCAGACGTCCAGCCCCAGGCCATGAGGAAACAGATGTCTGCTGGGTGAACGACTAAGTGCTTTTGTCCTAAACGCACTGGGGTGTTTTGTTCTAGCGGCCCAAGCAGACTCCAGCGTCCTCCTCCGATACTTCCTCTGCCTTCGGCACAGCCACCTTTACATCGTAGAGGCTGTCCTGCACAGTATTTGTCTGCCTCTCAGACACAGGCTCCTTCCTGCCCACCCTGCCCGGTGCCCCAGGGGGATGACTTCTAAGAGCTGTGACAAGCAATGGGCTCCCTCGTCCTCTGGCTTCTGGTTCAGTTCAATCAGCCAACGGGAGGCCCTGGCAGGAGATCAGAGGAGAGAGACATGAGTGCGTTTAGTCCTCCAGCACCCTCTCTGCTCAGTCACAAGTTGACAGTGACTGTGCTCCTACATCGGAGTCCCCGCCCCTGCCTGACAGCCCTCTCTCTCCTGGCTCTAGCAATGCTTTGCTCTTCTTGACCCTGCAGACTAAAGGCAGCCTGGCTTCCCTATTGGTAGCCCTGGGGTGCTGACCACCACTGTACCCCTTGACCTCACCACGGGCTTACACATCACCCTTCATTAACCTCCCCCTTTCCAGGTGCCATGCATTTCCTGCTGGGACTCTGACACAGAGGTCTCCCTTCCCCTGTAGGATTCTGATCCATTAGTTCCAGTGGTTCTAGGAAGTGGCCGTCATTGTTTACCTCAATTATTTCAGGCTTCACATCCATTTAGATAATGGGAGGAAAAGCATTTTAAAAATAGCTAGGCCGAGTCGTGTAGCTGTGCCTCCACCCCCACGTCTCCATGCCGGGGGCCCCAAAGCCTGGCTGATATTGGAATCACAAGGAAATGTGTCTAAAGGAGGGCCCTCACTGACCGCTGGCTGGATATTTGATGATATTAAGAAATTTTTGATAATTCTACATGTGATAATGATGTGTTTTTCTAAGAGTCCTTACTGTTTAGAGATGCATGCTGAAATAAGTATAAGTCAAATTACATATGCCTGAGAGTTGCTTCAAAGTACTGCTGGAGTGGAGGAAGGGGGTGGAGATATTGAAGAGGCAAAACTGGCTATGAATTGACAATTGTTGGAGCTGGATGATGGGTATATGTGGATTCATTATGCCACTCTCTCTAGTCTTGTATATTTTAAATTGTTTTCATAGTAAAAAGTTTTATTAAAGAAAGAATGATGATTCTATTCAATTTGGCTTAGTTTATATGGGGAAAAAAGATTATGTAATACTTGAAAACAGGAGATTCGTTTGCCCCCTGCCAAATCTAATAAATCCAAATATGTGGAAGCCAGTCTGGGGAGCTGATTTTTTTTTTGTTTTAATTCACAGATAATTTATTCATTTATTTTTCAAGTATGTATTGAGATATCAGAACAACTGACTCGCCAAGAACAAGTAGGAAAGCTGGAAAACACAGATGAAACAGCTTTGGGAAGCACTAGAGAGAAAGCCAGGCAACGGGGACATGAGGCGCTGGGTCCTGGTGAGGAGGGAGCTGTGCGAGGTGCTGACGTCCCGCCGCCTTCCCGGGCAGAGGGAACGGATGAGCAGACAGCAGCGCTTCGCTGCGTCTGCAGTCTCTCGGGGCTGGAGAGGCAAGAGTCAGGCTTCAGCGTTACCAAAGCAGCCCGAGCTTGCAGGGCAAAGATTCAGAGGAAAGGGAACCTCATAGAAGTGAGTCTGACACCCTGCAGCACTTTTTCCCCTGGAGACTTCTACAACTGCATGGAGCACAAGGACGTGAAGCCAAGCGACAGCTGTCGACTAAGACCCTTACAAGCAAAACGGAGCTTTA